>NW_025421597.1:0-106612 GCF_011764305.1 Mustela putorius furo
TCCAGAATCTATAAAGAACTTAGCAAACTCAACCCGCCCCAAGAACAAATAATCCAATCAATAAATGGGCAGAAGACATGAAACAGACATTTCAAAGCAAAGCAAAGAAGACATCCAGTATGGCCAACAGACACATGAAAAAAGTGCTCCATATCACTCGGCATCAGGGAAATACAAATCAAAACCACAATGAGATATCACCTCACACCAGTCAGAATGGCTAAAATCAACAAGTCAGGAAATGACAGATGCTGGCGAGGATGCGGAGAAAGGGGAACCCTCCTACACTGTTGGTGGGAATGCAAGCTGGTGCAGCCACTCTGGAAAACAGCATGGAGGTTCCTCAAAATGTTGAAAATAGAACTGCCCTATGACCCAGCAATTGCACTATTGGGTATTTACCCTAAAGATACAAATGTAGTGATCCAAAGGGACACATGCACCCGAATGTTTATAGCAGCAATGTCCACAATAGCCAAACTATGGAAAGAACCTAGATGTCCATCAACAGATGAATGGATCAAGAAGATGTGGTATATATACACAATGGAATACTATGCAGCCATCAAAAGAAATGAAATCTTGCCATTTGCAACAACATGGATGGAACTAGAGAGTATCATGCTTAGCGAAATAAGTCAAGCAGAGAAAGACAACTATCATATGATCTCCCTGATATGAGGAAGTGGTGATGCAACATGGAGGCTTAAGTGGGTAGAAGAGTAATAAATGAAACAAGATGGGATTGGGAGGGAGAAAAACCATAAGTGACTCTTAATCTCACAAAACAAACTGAGGCTTGCCGGGGGGAGGGGGTTTGGGAGAAGGGGGTGGGATTATGGACATTGGGGAGGGTATGTGATTTGGTGAGTGCTGTGAAGTGTGTAAACCTGGTGATTCCCAGACCTGTACCCCTGGGGATAAAAATATATGTGTATAAAAAATAAAAAATAAAAAGAAAGAGAGAGGCTTTCACACAGCTCCATCGTGCAAGTTTCCCATGTGTAGATGAGTTTTGTTCTGATGGGTGACTCAAGAAACAGCCATATGCTGTTATTGAAATCCAGGCCTCTGAGGAGAGATGCCTGGAAGGCAAACCAAAGGATCTGATAGGTGCCTATGGGCCTGTTCGTTCCTTTTTACCTCTGGGGACATCAGTCTACGGGTCTGAGTGCCGGTAGGTACTCAGATGGGCCCAGATTGCCCCTGTTTGTCCTGGGAAGCCACAAATATTGGGATGGCCTCAGGGACTTTGGAGTTTTATCCTATTAGTAGGGTTGTGGCCATTGGAATGGGCACATACAATTCCCTTGGAGAGGGCAAGCACAGTCGTCAGGTTTGGCTCCAGGGGCCTGAGCCTGTAGGATGTGTAGGTCACGGCTGTGTGGACAGTTGTCTGAAAACACAAACTCGGCTTATGTTTCGGGTCATATGTATCGCAGGACTGATCTACAGACCATGAGGAGAACTCTTCGGGATATGAAAAAAGGGCGAGTGTGAGGCTCTTGCTCAAGTTTTTGTCTCTGGATATCGTGTCACTCATGGTCGAGAAATTTCCGGGTGACTTCATGGGAAATGGACGAGTCTTACTCTCTGGGGGTTTGGCCCCGACCAAAGAGTTTGGAGTCATTCTGTGGGATGGAAGAAGTCCGTTGTTCTGTTGTTGATTTCTTTTGTTTTGTTTTTCAACCTCAGGTGTCCCACCAATTGAGGGATTCCAGAGTAGAGCCCTGGGGAGGGGCGACTGGACAACCAGAATTCTGGTTAAAAATTGGGGCCTAGGGACATGTCAAGCCCATGATGACATCTAATGGTCCAGCCACTGAGAGGACGTACTAGAGGACAGGACTCACGCTGAGGGTCACAATGCGTGTTTATGCCTTCGTCGCACTCAAGAATGGGCGGGGCCTCAGGGTGAATGCTGGTTTTTCCTACACTGAACGTTGGACAACATGCCCACCAGAAGGTTTCTTGCCATGGGTAAGGAAGAGTTCTGATTTCTGCATCACAGTCAGCCCTGGGCAGTGATTAGAGATAAGGTCTAGGTTCTGAATCCTGAAAACTGAGGTAGGGAAGAGATGATGACCTAAGGCCATGGCGTGTCTGATGTGCTCAGTGTGCGGTCAGCTGTCTGGCTGTTGGTCACGAAGACCGGGCTCAGGTTGTCAGACAGTGCATTAGTGCCCAGGTTAGACTATATATTTTGGGTGCATTCGAGTATCTTGTAGGTTCTAATCTGAAGAACTCTTCAGGATATGAAGAATGATCGAGTCTGAGGCGCGTGCTCAGGCTTTTGTCTCTGGATTTTGTATCAGCGATGGCCGTGGAATGTTTGGGGAGGCATCATGGGCCATGGACGAATCTTGCTCTCTGTGGATTTGGCCCGATCCCAATTGTTTTTCGTCAATCTGTGGGATGGGAGGACTCCTTTCATGTTTGATACATCAGGTGTCCCCCCCAAAAGAGGAATTCCAATGCAGAGCCCTGGGGAACAGTGAAGACACAACCCGAACTATGGTTAAAAATTGGGGCCTAGGGGAATGGCAAGCCCAATATGCTGTCTCTCCATCCAGCCACTGAGAGGCCTTACCTGAGGACTTGGCCTAGGCTGACAATCAAAATGTGTGTTTGTGACCAATATGGCCCGCAAGCATGGGCGGGGCCTCATGGGCCACACTGGTTTCAACAACACTGAACCTTGGACAACATGCCAACCACAAGGTTTCTTGCCATGGGGAAAGAGTTCTGATTTCTGCATCATTTTCAAACCCAGGCCATGATTGGAGACAAGGTCTAGGTTCTGAAGCCTGAAAACCGAGGCTGAGAAAGTTGACGACCTAAGGCAATGGCAGGTCCGATGTGCTCAGTGTGCGGACAGCTGTCTGGGTGGGGCCAGGAGGTCCAGGATCAGGCTGTGTCAGAAGGGCATTAGTGCCCAGTTTAGCCTATATATTTGGGGTATAACCGAATGATGTGCCCGGTTGATCCCCATTTGGGGTTTCTGGGTAGCTCCAGAGGGCAATGTTTTATTTCTGGAGGGCAGGCAGAGTGCTGCATTGTAGTTCTGGATTGCCAAACTGGAGAGCTTGTGGGCCAGTAGTTTGAGGACGGAGGTCTGAGAACCCAAGCTAGGCCTAGGTTTCTGGGTGAGGATATGGCAGGCACAATCTACAGACCTGAAAGAGATCTCGTGCATCTGAAGTCAGAGCGAGGTTCAGACGATCGCTCAGGTTGGACATTCTGTCCCTGATGGCCCCTTCTTGAAAGGGGGCTGCATCACGATGCCATGGGGGTTTTCCCACGATGGGAGATGTGAGAAGCTCCCTACTGCAAAGATTCTTCTGCAGGACAATTGAGACCTGTTGGTTGGCTCCAGGACGATTCCGAGCAGGGTTCTAAGGATGGATGGCTCGGTAGCCCACCTCGCATTCCAATTCTCTCCAAGCAACAAGACAGGTTAGATCTGCTGGATCTGGGGGAGCAACCGAGGAGGCTAAATTGAAATGGACTCTCCCGTGGATGTGTCCTAATATGATTTTGTGTCTATGGAGACCTTGGAATAAAGCGGTGGCACTGGGTCCCTGAAGATTTCTCCTAAAGAGAGGCTTTCACACAGCTCCATCGTGCAAGTTTCCCATGTGTAGATGAGATTTGTTCTGATGGGTGAGTCTAGAAACAGCCATATGCTGTTATTGAAATCCAGGCCTCTGAGGAGAGATGCCTGGAAAACAAAGCATTGGATCCGATAGGTGCCTAGGGGGCTGTTCATTCCTTTTTACCTCTGGGGACATCAGTCTACGTGTCTGAGTGCCGGTAGGTGCTCAGATGGGCCCAGATTGCCCCTGTTTGTCCTGGGAAGCCACAAATATTGGGATGGCCTCAGGTACTTTGGAGGTTTATCCTCTTAGTAGTGTTGTGGCCATTGGAATGGGCACATAGAATTGCCTTGGACTCGGCAATCACAGTCGTCAGGTTTGGCTCCAGGTTCCTGAGCCTGTAGAGTGTGTAGGCCAGGGCTGTTTGGACAGTTGTCTGAAAATACGAAATCGGCTTATGTTTTCGGGTCATAGGTATGGCAGGACTGATCTACAGACCATGAGGAGAACTCTTTGGGATATGAAAAAAGGGCGAGTGTGAGGCTCTTTCTCAAGTTTTTGTCTCTGTATATCGTGTCACTCATGGTCGTGAAAGTTCCGGGTGACTTCATGGGAAATGGACGAGGCTTACTCTCTGGGGGTTTGGCCCAGTCCAAGGAGTTGGGGTCATTCTGTGGGATGGAAGAAGTCCGTTGTTCTGTTGTTGTTGTGTCTTTTGTTTTGTTTTTCAACCTCAGGTTTCCCAACAATTGGGGGATTCCAGAGTAGAGCCCTTGGTAGGGGCGACTGGACAACCAGATCTGGTTAAAAATTGGGGCCTAGGGACATGTCAAGCCCATTATGACATCTAATGGTCCAGCCACTGAGAGGACATACTAGAGGACAGGACTCACGCTGAGGGGTCCCAATGCGTGTGTTTATGCCCTCGTCGCACTCAAGGTTGGGCGGGACCTCAGCGTGAATGCTGGTTTCTCCTACACTGAACGTTGGACAACATGCCAATCACAAGGTTTCTTGCCATGGGGAAAGAAGAGTTCTGATTTCTGCATCACAGTCACCCGTGGGCAGTGATTGGAGATAAGGTCTAGGTTCTGAAGGCTGAAAACAGAGGTAGGGAAGAGATGTTGACCTAAGGCCATGGCGGGTCTGATGTGCTCAGTGTGCGGTCAGCTGTCTGGGTGTTGGTCACGAGTTCCGGGCTCAGGTTGTCAGACAGTGCATTAGTGCCCAGGGTAGACTATATATTTTGGGTGCCTTCGAGTGCCGTGTAGGTTCTAATCTGAAGAACTCTTCAGGATATGTAGAATGAGCGAGTCTGAGGCGCGTGCTCAGGCTTTTGTCTCTGGAGTTTTGTATAAGCGATGGCTGTGGAATGTTGGGGGGGCCTCATGGGCCATGGACGACGAATCTTGCTCTCTGTGGTCTTGGCCCGATCCCCATTGTTTTTCCTCAATCTGTTGGATGGGAGGACTCCTTTAAGGTTTGTTACTTCAGGTGTCCCACCAAAAGAGGAATTCCAATGCAGAGCCCTGGGGAAGAGTGAAGGGACAACCCGAACTATGGTTAAAAATTGGGGCCTAGGGGCATGGCAAGCCCAATATGCTGTCTCTCCATCCAGCCACTGAGAGGCCTTACCTGAGGACTGGGCTCAGGTGAGGGGTCACAATGTGGGTTTGTGACCAATGTGGCCCGCAAGCATGGGCGGGGCCTCATGGGCCACACTGGTTTCAACTACACTGAACCTTGGACAACATGCCAACCACAAGGTTTCTTGCCATGGGGAAAGAGTTTTGATTTCTGCATCATTGTCAAACCCGGGGCGTGATTGGAGATAAGGTCTAGGTTCTGAAGCCTGAAAACCGCGATTGAGAAGAGATCACGACCTAAGGCCATGGCAGGTCATATGAGCTCAGTGTGCGGCCAATTGTCTGGGTGAGGCCAGGAGGTCCAGACTCAGGCTGTCTCTGAAAGGGCATTAGAGATCAGGTCAGCCTATATATTTGCGGTACAGCCGAATGGCATGCAGGTTGAATCTCAATTTGGGTTTCTGGGTAGCCCCAGACGGCAATGTTTTTCTTCTGGAGGGCAGGCAGAGTGCTGCATTGTAGTTCTCGATTGCCAAACTGGAGGGCTTGTGGGCCAGTAGTCTGAGGACGGAAGTCTGAGAACCCAAGGTAGGCCTCGGTTTCTGGGTGAGACCTGAATCGAGATCTCGTGCATCTGAAATAGGGCGAGGATCAGACGATCGCTCAGGTTGGACATTCTGTCCCTGATGGCCCCTTCTTTAAGGGGGGCGTGGATCACGAGGCCATGGGGGTTTTCCCACGATGGGAGTTGTGAGAAGCTCCCAACTGCAAAGATTCTTCTGCAGGATAATTGAGACCTGTTGGTTGGCTCCAGGACAACGATTCCGAGCAGGGTTCTAAGGATGGATGGCTGGGTAGCCCACTTCGCATTCCAATTGTCTGCAAGCAACAAGACAGGTTAGATCTGCTGCATCTGGGGGAGCAACCGAGGAGGCTGAGTTGAAATGGACTCTCCCGTGGATATGTCCTAATATGATTATGTGTCTATTGAGACCTTTAATGAAGCGGTGGCCCTGGGGCCCTAAAGGGTTCTCCTAAAGAGAGGCTTTTTCACACAGCTCCATCGTGCAAGTCCCATGTGTAGATGAGATTTGTTCTGATGGGTGAGTCAGGAAACAGCCATATGCTGTTATTGAAATCCATTCCTCTGAGGAGAGATGCCTGGGAAACCAAAGCAATGGATCGGATATGTGCCTAGGGGCCTGTTCATTCCTTTTTACCTCTGGGGACATCAGTCTACGGGTCTGAGTGCCAGTAGGTGCTCAGATGGGCCCAGATTGCCCCTGTTTTTCCTGGGAAGCCACAAATATTGGTTTGGCCTCTGCGACTTTGGAGGTTTATCCTCTTAGTTGGATTGTGGCCATTGGAATGGGCACACACAATTCCCTTGGAGAGGGCAAGCACAGTCGTCAGGTTTGGCTCCAGGGACCTGAGCCTGTAGGGTGTGTAGGCCAGGGCTATTTGGACAGTTGTCTGAAAACACAAACTCGGCTTATGTTTCGGGTCATAGGTATGGCAGTGATGAAGTTCTAGAACCTAGGTGAGGTTTGGTGGGCTGAGGTCCGGAGCCGATGACCAAGAAAGAATTCTTGAGACATCTTTGGTGCAAAATGGTGGTTTATTAAAGCACGGGGACAGGACCCGTGGGCAGGAAGAGCTGCTGCCACCCCGGGGTTGTGAGGGGTGGTTGGTTATATACGCAGGAGTTGGGTAGGTGAGGACAAAGGGTTATTGGGGCAAAGAATACTATCAGGATATTGAAGGCTTTGTTACTATTAAGTAAAGACAATTGAGGGTCTCCTGGTGGAATGTTACATTCCTGCCATCAAACATCCTTGTTAATGAGATTTAGGTTTAGAAGAAATTTAACTTTATTTGCTTTTCCTTCTACCTCCGCCTCCTTCGGTTTTTATGGAGGGGGAGGATGACATTTAGGCTTGAGAAACTGAGTTCTGTGTCTTTGGAATTTGGGCTATTGATAAGGTAACTTCTTTGTTTGTAAATCTCAAGGATATTTGCAAACCAAGGGAGACTCCTGTCTTGTAGGATTGTGATCTTAGCAAGTTAACTATTTATCATTTTATGGCAGTCAGGGGTGCCTGAGGAATGCTACACCTATGGAGGGGAGCGGATGAAGGGGGGGGGGGGGTGCAAGGCGCCAGCTTTTGCTTTGTCCTCAGCCAGCCTCCTGCTCCCTCATCATTCATTCCCCCCTGAACAATTTTGACCCTTAAATCTTTAAGGTGGTTGAAGGTGGAAGGTCTCATCTTCTGTAATCTTCTTCGTGCTGAATAGGGGCGTAGTGCTGTCCCTACCTGCTCGGGTCAATATTGATCAGGGTAGGAACGTATAGGGGAGTTACAAAGGTGGAGGCAGCTGAATCCAGCGCTGACAGTGAAGAGGCGTCCTCGCGCGCAACAAGGATCGTCTGCTGTGGTGTAGTCATTGTAGCAATGGAGTCTCGGCACCAAGTAGAGAAACATGGAACAAAGCAACATATTAGGATTAATAAGGCGATAAGAATAAGAAGCCCGAAAAGGAGATTTGGCCATAGCCCTCCTTCAAAACAGGAACTTAGCGATAAAGAGGGTTTTGTAACTTAGGCCCATATTTGATTAGGGAGTTAAGGCTTGACAGCAATCTCCTTTCCTTCCAAATAGCTCCAAGGGCATGTAGTACCAGGAAAGCATATTTGGAGTCAGTATAAATGTTAATTCTTAGACTTTGGCAATTGCAAAGTGCTAGTGAGCACTATGGCACACCTAGCTTTTCTTATTTTTTTTCTATGAAAACTACTGTCATCAGAAAACCAACTGTCATTCATATTTTTAACAGGGGCATCTTAAATCTGGACAAATAGAGTAAGCAAGATCAATAACCTTTTTTGCTCTATAGAGAAAGAAGTACAGTGGTCAGGTTCAGGCATACAGGTAACTAGGTTTAAAGTTTGACAAGTTTTATTTCTGGCATATCTGTTAATGTAGCCCAGTATTTAATAAGTGGGCCTCCATCATCCATTGGTGGTCTTTGACTTCTAAGACAAATCTGGACCTGATGTGACATCATCACAGTCAAGGACTGTCCCATAGTGAGCTTTGAGGCTCTTTTATTAGGGCTGTTCTATGCTTAGCTAAAGCATCTGTTTGCAATCGCACCTAAACAGAGGTGGCCTCTAGGATAAATATGACTAAGGGATGAAACCAATAAGACGACCTTTGAGTGGTCCAGCCTTAACAATATCCTGATTACAGAGGATCATTGGCAAGTGAGAAAACTTGTCAAGAGATAAGGGGAGTCCCCCATGGATCATCCAATCCACTCATAAAGAAAGTGGGGTCATCCATTATCTCCACAAGTCCATAGTTAATCCTATGGAGTGCAATAGGCTGGCTTTTAGGCAATTTCATTATCCCAGCCACACATAAGTTGTTAGTTAAGTTATACAATTGTAGGGGAATCAATCCCATTTTTCCAGTTGTTTAATCATGTGCCGTGGGGTCTGCTAATATCCCCACAAAATAAAAAGCAAGAAGATCAAGTAAATGAGCTATTGTGTAACTTCTCTGAAGTTTACCTCAAATTGTTTAGCATAGGTAAACAAACATTTAAAGACAATCAAATCTAGAATTTAACATCCATAAAGGTGTGTTACTAAAACAATTTTTTTCTCTCTAAAATAACCCTCATTTACAGAGATAGCCAAATCAGGACTAATTCACTTGTGAAACAAGTCCAGTTTTAACAAACTTGGCCTATTATTTACATAAGCTCAGCAAGAACAGTGAGTGTGATCAATAGATCTTTTAGAATCTGCTTTGCTGGAACTTTGTATAAGGAATCTCTAGGTTGAACTTTTAGTAGCCTCTCCGGGCCAGAAGCCAAGCCCTGTACTTGCCATCAGGCATGCCTGCAATACCTGTTGATTTGGGCTAGTTCCTCTTCCTGAGACTGCACCTACCAAGGAGTGACATTCTTTACTCACCTGGTGAGGCTGCTGGGAACTCTGTAAGCAAGGTATCAGGCCAACAGTCCCAAGGGGCTTTATGGCTCCAGGTTTCATAAAGTCAACCTTAGTTCCTTAAAGCTGTCTGGTCATATCTGAGTCTTTTCAAATATGACATCCCAGTCAAAGCCTTGGTAAAATACCGTGTTTCCAATTATTTCCTGTTACAAGGAGAACAGATTCTTATTGAACTTATGCAAATGACTGATTGCCATGGAAGAAAGAATACTTACTGAGACCTTTTGGTTTCAGAGGGTTCAGATAGAGAGAAAATTTGAATGCTTTGATTTGTTTGCAAATCAATACTTTTACATCTCTGTAAGTTACAGATAACTTAAGGAAAAAGTATCCCTAGTCTGGAAGAGCAAACATTAGAGAGAACCAGCAATGTTTAAAGTAAGATAAAACATTAAGAGACACAACACTATAATCTTTTAGTTCATTTAGTCCCATGTTACTAATTCTGGTGAATGCGGCTTTAGTCCGTTTTGGAAATTCTTACCCATTTCAGTTTTAGGATTTTCAAGTATATCAAATATCTGTATTTGTCCTGAAAGTCCTTTATAGGAATCTTCTTGAAGATAAAACTCATTTTACAAGAGAATTAAAACAATTATAAATGACAAAACTCAGAATGGATATGGTTAGAGCTAAAGAGGGGAGTTTACAATTTAGCTGCAAGGAAATCAGGTTATTTCTGTGATACATAACATTTCCATAATTACAGTATCAAGCGATGATCTCTCAAAACGTTAAAACTTTAGGAAGTGCGTAGAATCTCTAGAATAGTTATAGTATTTTCCCAAATGTAATCCAAGGTTTATCATTGGTTCAGTACTACTTCATGAGCAACTTCACATACCAAGGAAAAGCCTGAGTTAAAGAGATTTACGATTTAAATCTTGCCAACATTTGCTAAAATCTTAGAAAGTTTTAAAGCACATGCCTAAATATAATTAGGGATGTTAAACACCTGATAAAACAAAACATTCTGGGCTGGCAAAGAGAAAACCATTTACATTTTCTTAACAGCAGATCAATTGATCTAAGAAAACATTGTCCTTTTGAACAGAGACAATTTCAGTCTTGTACCAATGTACCTTTAAAACCCATTCATTTCGATCTTAATCCATTCTTGACCATAGCTAAAATTCCTTTTCTGAAGATTTCCCTTCACAAACCTTCCACAACTTTCCTTTGCATTCAGGTTTTGTCCCAAGCCATTTCCTTCTAAACAACCATCTCATTTAGGACAAAATTACCTTCCTTTACCTTCAACAAAATGTATTCCCATTCCTTAAGTCTTTCTTACATATCTCCTACTTTCCTACATACAGTTTCCCTTTATTTCCATCAGTCTTAGTTACACTAAGCAGAACTTTGTATTCTTAGAAACACCTTTAGTTATTAACCAATTGTGAACTGTTACAACAGAATTCTTCAGGTGGCAATTTATGAATCAGTTAAGTGGCAAACAAGTTTACCAACAGATTTAAATACTCTTAGTTTCTTTGCAGTAAGAAGTCAAAAAAAGCACAAACCTACATTCAGTAATTAACGACTTAGCATTTTATCCTGTTTGGTTAAGATCTAGATGTCCACAATTTAATTCCATTTGTCATCCAAGCAAAACTTTAAAACTTTCAGGTTACCAAAGACTTTGAAAGTTACTTCAGCAATTACCCATTAGAACTTTGAGACAGACAATTAACCATCAGTTTAGTTATTTTCTTTGCTAACAAAATTTTAATAAATAACACAAGCTTATTTGACCTTCAGTAAACTTCGATGCTTCACATTACTGCTGAGAACTTAAAAGACACGTCTTTCTTAATTAAACCAACAAACTTAACTTAGTTCCAATAGTGATTTATGTTCCACCTGGGCCCACTCCACTTTGAATGTTTACCTGAGACATGCGTGGGAAGATCTGGAGTGGGGAGTGTTAGGTCCAGGGGTGCTTTTCTTGCTCCTTTACAGTGGAGAGAGAAGGAGCCGTGGTGCATGATCTAGAAGCTAGTCATGCAGGCTGCACACGCGTTGGTACAGAAACACGTAAGGGGGAAACAGAAGAAACAAAGTGCTGCCAGGAGGCAGAGAAAAGATTCCCAGTTTCAGAGCTCATAAGCCCCAACAGAGGAGCAGACGCCATGCTTTCCCACCAGCAAGGGGGGAGGGGTTAGGCAGTCCAAGTCAGGCCAGAGAACACAGGGAAACTTCCCCGAAACAAAGAGAGTTTTGGCAGCTGCTTGGGAATATTCCTTATAGTCTCTGTCTCGAGTTAGACCAACCCCAGTTGGCTCCAGTTATAGCCATTAACACGGGACGTGAGTGAGGGAGAAGCCCCCACATCTGTTAGGAGAAACAGAGAGAAATAAAGCCAGAATCCCCTTTGCTAGGGATGGCCCAGCAACCTGGGTTTACTAGAAGAAGGCTTATTTACGTAATTACCATCCAATATGTCAGGAGAAAGTTTACTAGCTGACTCATTTGGGCAAACACATTCCGCAAAAGCCCCTTAGTCTGGGGTCCTGGTGTAGAGCAATGAAGGCCTAGGTATGAGCGGTGAAGGTATCCTAGGTCCATTTGCCCTGTTTCCTGCAGAGGAGATCTGATAGATCCCACTGAGGCCATGCAGTGTTACAGGAGCTCAGTCCTTTCCTAAGTTTTGCAATCCAAATTATTTCCAGTGGGTTAAAAGGCACCCCAAGGTAGAGTCCTTGGGAACTTAAGAAGCCTACTGAGGCCATGCTTCCATAAAAGTAAAGAAGGTCCATTACCAAATCCCCCCTGACTCCTGGGTAGCGTCCCACGCAGGATATGTCAGAGGTTCCTGTGTGTCAAAAGCGACCAGAGGCGTCCCTCAAGATATCGCTATTGATTACCATCCTGCCTTCCCTGGGAAGACATTCCTGCCATAAAAGGCCCTGGAGGGGTGCCGGCGTCCCTCCACTTCCCCATCGCATCCTAGGCTGCTGATGGGTGCCTGGTGAATGGACTAAAACGCTTGTGCCATGCTATTGTATGTCCTGAAGACTGCATACTGTTTTGCCATATTAACCCACAAAAACGCTAGAGAAGTTTTGGCAAGGGAAATTACTCAATTTCATAGCTTTAGGCGGTTTGCAGAAGACACTGACGAGAAACAGTAAAGTCTGAAATCCATCATGGTCTATGCGACATTCCAACACATGTGGCCCTTGCAGCCAACTTCCCTAGGAAACGGTCCCCGGTTGCGTTTTAATTCAATCGGGTACTGGTTTCGGCCGGCTCCCAGTGGAGGTCCCGCGGCCAGAAGTGGCTAGACCGGGCATGTGGAGGGGATCACATTAGATCAATCAGGAGGAAACCTCACACGGGAGTCTTAAGATTGGCAGCCGTCCTGGTGACTTAGTTGGCTGTCCCGTGCCCAAGAGAGACAACTTTCTATAAGAACAGGAATAAAGAGAGGCCATCAAGTTTCTGGGTCTTATTGCCATTCTGGCCAGGGTACTAACTTACAGCCAAAAGGCAGACGACTCTCTCCTCCCCGTGGAGTAGCCACGGGCTAGAGGATTACAGCCTGAGCAATTGACATGCAAGTGTTCCAATAAGCCCATACTCCTTGAAAAAGCCCCTGAAATCAGAGTAAATGGAGAGAAAGTACTCACCAATTTTGCACCGAAGCTCAGAGTCCAAATGTAAAGACTCACAGCCCCACGTTGGGCGCCATATGATGAAGTTCTAGAACCTAGGTGAGGTTTGGTGGGCTCAGGTCCGGAGCCGATGACCAAGAAAGAATTCTTGAGACATCTTTGGTGCAAAATGGTGGTTTATTAAAGCACGGGGACAGGACCCGTGGGCAGGAAGAGCTGCTGCCGCCGCCCCGGGTTGTGAGGGGTGGTTGGTTATATACGCAGGAGTTGGGTAGGTGAGGACAAAGGGTTATTGGGGCAAAGAATACTATCAGGATATTGAAGGCTTAGTTACTATTAAGTAAAGACAATTGAGGGTCTCCTGGTGGAATGTTACATTCCTGCCATCAAACATCCTTGTTAATGAGATTTAGGTTTAGAAGAAATTTAACTTTATTTGCTTTTCCTTCTACCTCCGCCTCCTTCGGTTTTTATGGAGGGGAGGATGACATTTAGGCTTGAGAAACTGAGTTCTGTGTCTTTGGAATTTGGGCTATTGATAAGGTAACTTCTTTGTTTGTAAATCTCAAGGATATTTGCAAACCAAGGGAGACTCCTGTCTTGTAGGATTGTGATCTTAGCAAGTTAACTATTTATCATTTTATGGCAGTCAGGGGTGCCTGAGGAATGCTACACCTATGGAGGGGAGCGGATGAAGGGGGGGGGGTGCAAGGCGCCAGCTTTTGCTTTGTCCTCAGCCAGCCTCCTGCGCCCTCATCAGCAGGACTGATCTACAGACCATGAGGAGAACTCTTCGGGATATGAAAATAGGGCAAGTGTGAGTCTCTTGCTCAAGTTTTTATCTCTGGATATCGTGTCACTCATGGTCGTGAAATTTCCGGGTGACATCATGGGAAATGGACGAGTCTTACTCTCTGGGGGATTGGCCCCGTCCAAAGAGTTTGGGGTCATTCTGTGGGATTGAAGAAGTCCGTAGTTCTGTTGTTGTTGATTTGTTTTGGTTTTTTTTTCATCCTCAGGTGTCCCAGCAAATGAGGGATTCCAGAGTAGAGCCCTGGGATGCCGATTGGACAACCAGAAATCTGGTTAAAAATTGGGGCCTAGGGACATGTCAAGCCCATTATGACATCTAATGGTCCAGCCACTGAGAGGACGTACTAGAGGACAGGACTCACACTGAGGGTCACAATATGTGTTTATGCCCTCGTCGCACTCAAGAATGGGCGGGGCGTCAGGGTGAATGCTGGTTTTTCTCCTACACTGAACGTTGGACAACATGCCAACCACATGGTTTCTTGCCTTGGGTAAGGAAGAGTTCTGACTTCTGCCTCATAGTCATCCCGGGGCAGTGATTGGAGATAAGGTCTAGGTTTTGAAGCCTGAAAACTGAGGTAGGTAAGACATGATGACCTACGGCCATGGCGGGTCTGATGTGCTCAGTGTGCGGCCAGCTCTCTGGGTGGGGCCAGGAGGTCCAGACTGAGGCTGTCTCAGAAAGGGCATTAGTGCCCAGGTCAGCCTATATATTTGGGGTACAGCCGAATGGCGTGCAGGTTGATCCTCATTTGGGGTTTCTGGTTAGCCCCAGACGGCAATGTTTTTCTTCTGTAAAACAGGCAGAGTGCTGCATTGTAGTTCTGGATTGCCAAACTGGAGGGCTTGTGGGCCAGTAGTGTGAAGACGGAAGTCTGAGAACCCAAGCTAGGCCTAGGTTTCTGGGTGAGACCTGAATCGAGATCTCGTGCATCTGAAGTCAGGGCCAAGATCAGACAATTGCACAGGTTGGACATTCTGTCCGTGATGGCCCCTTCCAGAAGGGGGGGGGGGTGGATCACGAGGCCATGGGGGTTTACCCACGATGGGAGTTGTGAGAAGCTCCCAATGCAAAGATACTTCTGCAGGACAATTGAGACCTGTTGGTTGGCTCCAGGACAACGATTCTGAGCAGGGTTCTAAGGATGGATGGCTGGGTAGCCCACCTCGCATTCCAATTGTCTGCAAGCAACAAGACAGGTTAAATCTGCTGGATCTGGGGGAGCAACCGAGGAGGCTGCGTTGAAATGGACTCTCTCGTGGATGTGTCCTAATATGATTTTGTGTCTATGGAGACCTTGGAATGAAGCGGTGGCACTGGGTCCCTGAAGGGTTCTCCTAAAGAGAGGCTTTCACACAGCTTCATCGTGCAAGTTTCCCATGTGTAGATGAGATTTGTTCTGATGGGTGTGTCAAGAAACTGCCATATGCTGTTATTGAAATCCATTCCTCTGAGGAGAGATGCCTGGAAACCAAAGCAATGGATCGGATAGGTGCCTAGGTGCCTGTTCGTTCCTTTTTACCTCTGGGGACATCAGTCTACGGTTCGGAGTGCCGGTAGGTGCGCAGATGGGCCCAGAATGCCCCTGTTTTTCCTGGGAAGCCATAAATATTGGGGTGGCCTCAGGGACTTTGGAGGTTTATCCTATTAGTAGGATTGCGGCCATTGGAATGGGCACAGACAATTCCCTTGGAGAGGGCAAGCACAGTCGTCAGGTTTGGCTCCAGGGGCCTGAGCCTGTTGGGTGTGTAGGTCAGGGCTGTTTGGACAGTTGTCTGAAAACACAAACTCGGCCTATGTTTTGGGTCATAGGTATGGCAGGACTGATCTAGAGACCATTAGGAGAACTCTTCGGGATATGAAAAAAGGGCGAGTGTGAGGCTCTTGCTCAATTTTTTGTCTCTGGATATCGTGTCACCGATGGTCGTTAAATTTCTGGATGACTTCATGGGAAATGGACGAGTCTTACTCTCTGGGGGTTTGGCACCGTCCAAAGAGTTTGGGGTCATTCTGTGGGATGAAAGAAGTCCGTTGTTGTTGTGGTTGATTTGTTTTGTTTTGTTTTTCAACCTCAGGTGTCCCACCAAATGAGGGATTCCAGAGTAGAGCCCTGGGGAGTTGTGACTGGACAACCAGAAATCTGGTTAAAAATTGGGGCCTAGGGACATGTCAAGCCCATTATGACATCTAATGGTCCAGCCACTGAGCGGATTTACTAGAGGTCAGGAATCACGCTGAGGGTCACAATGCGTGTTTATGCCCTCGTTGCACGCAAAAATGGGGCGGGGCCTCAGGGTGAATCCTGGTTTCCCCTACACTGAACGTTGGACAACATGCCAACCATAATGTTTCTTGGCATGGGTAAGGAAGAGTTCTGATTTCTGAATCACAGTCACCGCTGGGCAGTGATTGGAGATAAGGTCTAGGTTCTGAAGCCTGAAAACTAAGGTAGGGAAGAGATGATGACCCTAGGCCACGGTGGGTCTTATGGGCTCAGGGTGCGGTCAGCTGTCTGGGTTTGCTCAGGGAGGTCCCGGCTCATGGGTGTGTCAGACAGTGCATTACTGCCCAGGTTAGACTATATAATTTGGGTACATTCGAGTGCCATGTAGGTTTATTCTCATTTAATGTGCCCGGGCAGCTCATTGGGCAATATTTTGTTTCTCGAGGGCAGGCAGAGTGCTGCAATGATGGTCCGGAATTGCCAAACGTGTGGGCTTCGGGGCCAGGAGTGTGAGGACGGAAGTCTGAGAACACCAGCTAGACTTGGGATTCAGGGCGAGGGCACGGCATGTACCTCCTGAAGATCTGAAGCAATATCTCATGCATCTGAAGTCAGAGCGAGGATCAGACGTTGGCTCAGCTTGGATATTCTGTTCATGACGGCCCCTTCATGAAGGGAGCCGAATCTCGAGGCCGTGTAGTTTTTCCCACGTTTGGAGTGGTGGAAGGCCCCCTCCTAGGATTCCTTCTGCGGGACAATTGAGACCTGCTGGACAGCGCCAGGACATCCCATATGGATGAGTCTAGACCAACGTTCGAGGATGGATGCCTTGGAAGCCCGCCTCGCATTCCAATTGTCTCCTAGCGACAAGAGAGTTTAGATCTGATGGCTCTGCGGGAGCAACCGGGGTGGCTGAGTTGAAATGGACTTTCCTGAGGATGGGTCTAATGTGTGTTTGTGTCCATGAGGGCCTTGGAATGGGGCGGTGGCACCGGGAACCTGAAGTATTCTCCTCAGCTTTTGACATGGCTCCCATGCACAAGTTTCCTTGTGGAGACGAGGTTTGTTCTGATGGGTGCCTCAGGAAAACCCCAATGCTTGTATTGGAATCCAGGGTTTTGAGGAGACATGCATGTAAACCAAAGCAATGGATCCGATTTTGGCCTAAGGTCCTGTCTGGTTCAATCTTCTTCTCTGGGGACATCCATCTAGGGTATGAGTGGAGGTAGATGCTCAACTGGTGACAGACTGACCTTTTTGTCCCGGGCGACCTATACTATTGGGATGGCCTCAGGGACTTTGGAAGGTTCTCCTAATTTGAACGATTTTGGACAATGGAATGGGCAGAATTCCCATGGATTGGGTAGACACAGTCCTGATGTGTGGCTCCAGGGTCCCCAGCCTGGATGGTGTGTGGCCCAGGACTTTGAGGACGGAAGTCTGAAAACACAAACTCAGCTTATGTTTGGGGACGTAGGTATGGCAGGCCTGATCTACAAACCATGAGAAGACATCTTCAGGATATGAAGATAGTGCGAGTCTGAGGCGCTTGCTCAAGCTTTTGTCTCTGGAGTTTGTTTCAGCGATGGCCGTGGAATGTGGACAGGCCTCATGGGCCATGGACGAATCTTGCTCTCTGTGGATTTGGCCCGATCCCAATTGTTTTTCGTCAATCTGTTGGATGGAGGACTCCTTTCAGGGTTGTTACATCAGGTGTCCCACCAAAAGAGGAATTCCAAAGCAGAGCCCTGGGGAAGAGTGAAGGGACAACACGAACTATGGTTAAAAATTGGGGCCTATGGGCATGGCAAGCCCAATATGCTGTCTCTTCATCCAGCCACTGAGAGGCCTTACCTGAGACTGGGCTAAGGCTGAGGGTCACAATGTGTGTTTGCTACCTATCTGGACCGCGAGCAAAGGCGGGGCCTCAAGGGACACACTGGTTTCCACTACACTGAATGTTGGACAACAAGCCAACCGCAAGTTTTCCTGCCATCGGGAAGGAGTTCTGATTTCTGCATCATTTTCAAACCTGGGCAGTGATTGGAGATAAGGTCTAGGTTCTGAAGCCTGAAAACTGAGGTTGGGAAGGAATAACGACCTAAAGCCATGGGGGGTCCGAAGTTCTCAGTATGTAGCCAGCTGTCTGGGTGGGCCTAGGAGGTCCAGGCTCAGGCTGTGTCAGAAAGGGCATTATTGCCCAGGTCATCCTATATATTTTGGGTATAGCCAAGTGTCGTGCAGGCTGATCTTCATTTGGGGTTTCTAGGTAGCTCCAGAGGGCAATGTATTTCTTCTGCAGGGCAGGTAGAGTGATGCATTGTAGTTCTGGATTGCCAAACGGGAGGGCTTGTGAGCCAGTAGTCTGTGTACAGAAGTCTGAGGACACAAGCAAGGCTTAGGTTTCTAGGGGAGGACATGGCAGGCATAATCTACAGACCTGAACCGATATCTCGTGTTTCTGAAGTCAGTGTGAGGATCAGACGATATTTCAGGTAGGACCTTGTGTCCCTGATGCCCCCTTTATGAAGGGGGGGGGGATCATGTGGCCATGTGGGTTCTCTCACGATGCGAGGTTGGAGAAGATCCCAACTGCAAAGATTCTTCTGCAGGACAATTGAGACCTGTTGGTTGGCTCCAGGCCATCGATTCCGAGGAGGGTTTTAAGGATGGATGGTGTGGTAGGCCACCTCACATTCCAATTGTCTCCTAGCAACAAGACAAGTTAGATCTGCTGGATCTCGAGGAGCAACCGAATACACTCAGTTGAAATGGACTCTCCTGTGGATGGGTCCTAATGTGTTTTTGTGTCTATGGAGACCTTGTAATGGGGCAGTGGCACACAGGCCCTGAAGGATTCTCCTAACTGGAGGTTTTAAGACATCTTCAAAGGATAATTTTCCCATGTGGAGAAGAGATTTGTTCTGATTGCTGCCTCATGAAATCCCCATATGCTAATATTGGAAACCAGGCCTCTGAGGAGAGATACCTGTAACCGAAAGCAATGAATCTGATTCAGGCCTAGGGGCCTGTCTGATTCAATCTTCTTCTCTGGGGACATCCATCTACGCTGAGTAGAGGTAGGTGCTCAGCTGGTTTCAGGTGACCCTTGTTTGTCCTGGGCGGCCTACATTATTGGGATGTCCTTTGGGACTCTGGAGGTTTTTCCTAATTTGTACGATTGTGGACAATGGAATGGGCAGAATTCCCGTGGTATGGAAAGGCACAGTCCTGATGTGTGGCTCCAGGGGCCCCAGCCTGAAGGGTCTGTGGGCCAGGAATGTGGGGACAGAAGACTGAAAACACAAACTCGGCTTAGGTTTGGGAAGTAGGTATGGCAGGCCCGATCTACAGACCGTGAGGAGAACTCTTTGGGATACAACAAAAGAGCGAGTGTGAGGCGCTTGCTCAGACTTTTTTCTCTGGATTTGTTGTCAACGATGGCTGTGGAATCTCGGGGAGGCCTCATGGCCCATGGACGAGAATTCCTCTCTGTGAATTTGGTCCAATCCCAATTGTTTGGGGTCAATCTGAAGGATGGGAGGAGTCCTTTTAGTTTTGTTACCTCAGGCGTCCCACCAAAAGAGGGATTCAAAAGCAGAGCTCTGGGGAGGGATGAATGGACAACCCGAACAATCCAATTGGGGTGAGGTCAAGAACCGAGCAGGTTGATCCTCATGTGGGGTTCATGGAGATCCCCATAGAGCAACGTTTTTCTTCTGGAGGGCCAGCATAAGGCTGCATTTTGGGTCCAGAATTCCAAGTCTTGAGGACATGTTTGCCAGAAGTGTGAGGAAGGAAGTCTGAAAACACAAGGAAGCACGAGGTTTGGGCCCACTGTGCAGAGGCTGAATCGAGTTCTCCTGCATCTGAGGTCAGGGCGAGTATCAGATGTTGCCTCAAGCTGGAGTTTGTGTCCATGACGGACCCTTCTGAAGGGGGTGGGGGCGTCATGAGGCCAGGGAGGTTTCCCTAAGCTGGGAGTTGTGAGCTGCTCCAAACTTCAAAGTTTCCTTCTTCAGGACAGTCGAGTACTATTGGATGGTTCCAGGATGCCCCATACAGAAAGACTCGAGAGCAGGGGCCGAAGCATGGATGCCGAGAAACGTCAACTCACCTTCCCATTGCTTGGTCGAGACAAGGCACGCTCAATCTGCGGGCTCTTGGGTGAGCTACCCAGAAGGCTGAGTTTAAATGGACTTTCCTGAGGATTAGTCATAATGTGGGTTGGTGGCCATGGAGACCTTGGAATGTGGCAGTAGCTAAGGGACTCTGCAGGATTCTCCAACTCGAAGGGTTTGACACAACTCCAACAAGGAAGCTTTCCATGCGGAGATGAGAGGTGTTCAGTCTGGTGCCACAGGATAGCCCCATATGCTGGTCTTCGAACCTAGGCCTCTGAGGAGTGATACCTGGGCTCCAAAGCAAGAGATCATAATAGGGCCTAGGGGCCTGTCTGGTTCAATCTTCTGTCTCTGCGGATATCAGTCTGTGTGTCTGCATGGAGGTAGTAGTTGCTCAGCTGGTGTCATAATGCCCCTGTTTGTCCAGTGCGGCTTGCGGTAGTGGGATGTCCTTAGGGACCTTGAGGTTTCTACTATTTTGTAGAGTTGTGGCCAATGGAATGGGCAGTTTCTTAGGAGAGAGCAGGCACAGTTCTGTGGTGTGGCTCCAGAGACCCCAGCCTGAAGGCGGTCTGGGCCACGGCTGTGCAGAAAGACATCCAAAAACCCAAACTCAGCTCAGGTTTGGGGCCGAGGTTATGGCAGGCCTGATCTACAGTCCGTGAGGGGAGCTCCTCTGGATATGAAAGAAGGGTGAGAGGGAGGCAGTCGCTCAGTCTTTTGTCTCTGGATATTTTGTCCACAATGGCCGTTTAATGTAGGAGTTGCCTCATGGGTCGTAGAAGTCTCCCTCTCTGGTAGTTTGTCCAGCCCCCAAGAGTTTGGGGTCATTCTGTGGGAAGGGAAGAGTCCTGTTTTCTGCTTCATGTGTCCCCCCAGTAGAGGGTTTCTGGAGCATAGCAGTGGGTACTGACAACTGGAATACTCGCCCTCTGGTTAAGCCTGGGGGCCTATCGATATGACAAGCCCCATATGCAGGATCTTGGTCCAGCCACTGAGAGGCGTTACTTTAATATGGGACTCATGCTACTGGTCACAATGCATGTCTGTGCCCTAGGCGGCCGTCAAGCACTGGCGTGGCCTTTCCGACAATGCAGGTTTTCCCACATTGAACGTTGGACAACATGCCAACCACAAGGTTTCTGGCCATGGGGAAGGAGGAATTCTAATTTCTGCATCACGTTCACCCCTGGGCAGTGATTGGAGATAAGGTCTAGGTTCTGAAGCCTGAAAACCGAGGTTGGGAACAGATGACGAACTACAGCCATAGCGGGTCCCTTGTGTCCAGGTTGGAGCCAGCTGTCTAGGTGTCGTTTGGGATGTCTTGTCTCAGACTGTGCCAGACAGGGCATTCGTATTCATGGTAGGCTGTATAATTGCTTTACAGTCGAGTGGCATGCATTAGATAATCATTTGGGGTTTCTTATTAGCAGCATAGGGCAAAGTTTTTCTTCTGGAGGGCAGGCAGAGTGCTGCATTGTGGCTTCGGAATTCCCAAACTGGAGGGCTTGTGGGCCAGGAGAGTGAGGACGGAAGTCTGAGAACACAAGCTAGGCTTAGGTTTCGGGGAATGGACATGGCAGGCACACTCTGCAGAGCTGAATTGAGATCTCATGAGTCCGAAGTCAGGTCGAGGATCAGACTTTGGCTCAGGTTGGAGTTTCTGTCCATGTTGGCCCCTTCATGAAGGGGGGGGGGGCATTATGAGGCCATGGGGGTTTTCCCTCTATTAGAGTTGTGAGATGCTCCAAACCCCAAGGATTCCTTCTGTGGGACAATTAAGATTTGATGGATGGCTCCGGACGTCTCCTAAGGTATTTTTCCAGAACAGGGTTCTAAGTATGGATGCCTGGGCAGACAGCCTCAATTCCAATTGTCTCCTAGCAACAAAAAACGTTTGATCTGCTGGCTTGGGGTAGCATCAGAGGGGGATGAGTTGGAATGGACTTTCCTGAGGATGGTCTTAAATGAGTTGAAATGGACTTTCCTGAGGATGGTCTTAATGTTGGTTTGAGTCCATTGAGACCTTGGTATGGGGCAGTGGCACCAGGGCCCTGAAGGATTCTCCTAACCAGAGGTTATAACAAAGCTCCAATGAGCAAGTTTTCCATGGGGAGACGAGATTTGTTCTTATTGGTGCCTCAGGAAACAACCATTTGCTGGTATTGGAAATGAGGCCTCTGAGGAGAGATGCCTGGAAACCAAAGCAATGGATCTGATTAGGGCCTACGGGCCTGTCCGGTTCAATATTCTTCTCTGGGGATATCTTTTGTCTGAGTGGAGGTAGTTGCTCAGCTGGTTTGAGATCACACCTGTTTGTCCTGGGCGTCCTACACTATTGGGATGGCCTCGGTAACTTTGGAGGTTTTTCCTAATTTGCAAGGTGTGGCCAATGGAATGGGAAGAATTCTCTTGAAAGGGAAGCACAGTCCTGAGGTGTGGCTCCAGGGACCCAAGTGTGGAGCGTGTGTGGTCCATGGCTATTTGGACAAAAGTCTGAAAACACAAACTCCACTTAGGTTTGGGTCTGTAGGTATGGCAGGCCCGATATATAGACCGTGAGGAGAACTCTTCGGGATATGAACAAAGGGCGAAATTGAGGTACTTGCTCATGCTTATTTTTTTCTGGATATGTGTCACCGATTGCCATGGAATGTCCGGGTGTCCTCATGGGCCATCGATGAGGCTCCCTTTCTGGGGATTTGACCCAATCCCAAGAGTTTGGCGTCATTCTGTGGGAAGGGCGGAGGCCTTTCTGTTTTTTTTTTTTTTTTTTTTTTTACCTCAGGTGGACAACCAAAAGAGGGATTCCACAGCAGAGTCCTGGGGAGGGGCGACTGGAAAACCAGAACTCTGGTTAACATTGGGACCTAAGAACATGGCAAGCCCCATATGTGGGCTCTTGGTCCAGACACTGAGAGGCCTTCCTTGAGCATAGGGCTCACATTGAGTTTCACAATGTGTTTTTGTGCCCAAGGAGCCCCTCTAGTCAGGGCGTGGCCTAATGTACCATGCTGGTTTCTCCTACACTGAACGTTGCACAATATGGCAAACACAAGTTTTCTGGCCATGGGGAAGAAGGAGTTCTAATTTCTGCAACACTTTCACTCCTGGACTGTGATTGGATTTAAGGTCTAGGTTCTGAAGCCTGAAAACTGAGGTTGGGAAGACATGAAGACCTAAGGCCATGGTGTGACTGATGTGCTCAGTGTTCGGCCAGCTGTTGAGTGTGGGTTGGGAGGTGCAGGCTCAGGCTGTGGCAGACAGGGAATTAGTGCCCAGGCTAGACTGTATCATTGGGGTGCCATCGAGTTTCGTGCAGGTTGGTACTCATTTGTGGTTACTGGGTAGCCCCAGAGGGCAACGTTTTTCTTCTGGAAGGAAGACACAGTGCCACATAGTGGCTCCAGAATTCCCAAACTGGAAGGCTTGTGGGCCAGGAGTGTGAGGAAAAAATTCTGAGAACACAAGCCAGACTTAGATTTCGGGGTGAGGGGACGGCAGGAACCCTCTGCAGAGATGATTCGAGATCCCGTGTACCTGAAGACAGAGCTAGGATCAGACGTTGGCTCAGGTTGGAGTTTCTGTCCATGACGGCCCCTTCATGAAGGGGAGGGTGTCACGAGGCCATGGAGGTTTTCCCACGATGGGAATTGTGAGATGCTCCAAACCGCAATGATTCCTTCCGTGGGACAGTCGAGACCTGCTGGATGGCTCCAGGACATCCCATAAGGAAGGTATCCAGAGCAGGGTTCTAAGGATGGATGCCTGGGCAGCCTTCCTCCCATTCCAGGTGTCTCATAGCGCCAAGGCAAGTTCGATCTGCTGGATCTAGGGGAGTAACCGAGGCGGGTGTGTTGAAACGGGTGAGTTGAGAATAGGTCATGATGTGCATTTGTGTCCATGGAGACCTTGGAATGGGGTGCTTGATCCGGGGCCTTGAGGGATGTTCATAACCGGAGGTTTTGATGGAGTTCTAAAGAGTACGTTTCCTATGTAGAGAAGAGAATTGTTTTGATGAGTGCCTAAGGAATCTCCCATATGCTGGTATTGGAAACCAGGCCTCTGAGGAGAGATGCCTGGAAACAAAAGCAATGGATATGATTAGGGCCTAGGTGCCTGTCCGGTTCAATCTCTTTCCTGGGGATACGTGTCTATGGATCTGAGGGGAGGTAGTTGCTCGGCTTGTGTCAGATCGCCCCTGTTTGTCCTGGGCAGCCTATAATATTGGGAATGGCCTCGGGATTTTGGAGTTTCTCCTAATCTATAGGGTTGTAGCCAATGGAATGGGCAGAAATCCCCTGGAGAGGGCAGGCACAGTTCTGAGTTTGGCTCTAGAGGCCCAGCCTTGAGAGTGTGTGGGCCAGGCCTGTGGGACAGAAGTCTGAAAACACAAACTCCGCTTAGGATTGGGGACATAGGTATGGCACGCCCAATCTACAGACCGTGATAACACTTCGGGATATGAAAAAGGGTGAGGTTGAGGTGCTTGCTCAGGTTTTGTCTCTGGATTTGTGTCAACAATGTGGGTCGAATGCTGGCGTGGCCTCATGGGTTGTGGACGGCTTTCCTTCTCTGAGGAATGACCCAATCCCAAGAGTTTGGGTACATTCTGTGGGATGGGAGGTGTCCTTTCTGTTTTTTTTTATTTTATTTTATGTACCTCATGTGTGCCAATAAAAGAGGGATTCCAGAGCATAATCCTTGGTAGGGACACCTGGATAACCCCACCTCTGTTTAAGTTTGGGGGCCTAGGGGCATGGCAAGTCCAATATGTGGGCTCTTGATTCAGACACTGAGAGGTCTTCCTTGAGGACAGGGCTCATGCTGAGGGTCACAATGCCTATTTGTGCCCAACAAGGCCCTCAAGCATGGGAAGGGCCTCATGGGCCACGCTGGATTCTCCTACACTGAACGTTGGAGAATATGCCAACCACAAGGTTTCCGGCCATGGCGAAGGAAGAGTTGTGATTTCTGCATCACGTTCACCCCTGGACAGTGATTGGAGTTTAGGTCTAGGTTCTGAAACCCGAAAACCGAGGTAGGGAAGAGATGAAGACCTAAGGACCTGATGGGTACAATGAGCTCAGTGTGTGGCTAGCTGTTGAGCGTAGGTCTGGAGGTGTGGGCTCATGCTGTGTCAGACAGGGCATTAGACAGGGTAGACTGTATATTTAGGGTGCAGTCGAGTGGCGTTCAGTTGATCCTCATTCGGGTTTCTAGGTAGCTCCATAAGGCAACGTTTTTCTTCTGGAGGGCAGGCAGAGTGCTGCATTGTGGCCCCAGTATTGCCAAACTGTAGGGCTTTTGGGCCAGGTGTGTGAGGTCTGTAGTCTGAGAACACAAGCTAGGCTTAGTTTTTGGGGTGAGGGCACAGTAGGCACTCTCTGCAGAGCTGAATCAAGATCTCATGCACCTGAAGCCAGGGCGAATATCAGACGTTTGCTCAGGTTGGAGTTTCTGTCCATGATGGCCCCTTTATAAAGTGGAGCGTCTCAAGAGGCCATGAAGATTTTCCCACAATGGGAGTTGTGAGATGCACCAGACTGCAAAGATTCCTTCTGTGGGACACTTGAGACCTGTTGGATGGCTCTAGGATGTCCCATATGGAACGACTCCAGAGTAGGGTTCTAAGGATGGATGCCTGGGCAGCCCGCCTCCCATTCTAGTTGTCTCCTAGCAACAAGGCAGGTTTGATCTGCAGGCCCTGGGGGAGAAACCAAGGGGGATGAGTATACATGGACTCTACCGAGGATAGATCATAATGTGGGTTTAAGTCCATGGAGACCTTGGAATGGGGCACTTGATCCGGGGCCCTGAAAGATTCTCCTAAACAGAGGTTTTTATAGAGCTCCAAAGAGTACATTTCCTATGAGGAGACGAGATTTTTCTATGAGTGCCTCAGTAATCCCCCTTATGCTGGTATTGGTAACCAACCTCTGAGGAGAGATGCCTGGAAACAAAAGCAATGGATCTGATTAGGGCCTAAGTGCCTGTCCAGTTCAATCTTATTCTATGGGGATATCTGTCTCTGGGTCTGAGTGGAGGTAGTTTCCTAACTTGTGAAAGATCATCCCTGCTTGTCCTGGGCAGCCAACACTATTGGGATGGCCTAGGGGAGTTTGGAGGTTTCTCCTAATCTATAGGGTTGTGGCCAATGGAAATGGCAGAATTCCCCTGGAGAAGGAAGCCACAGTCCTCAGGTGTGGCTCCAGGGGCCTCAGCTTGGATGGTATGTGGGCCAGGACTGTGGGGACAGAAGTCTGAAAACACAAACTCAGCTTAGGTTTGGGGATGAATGTATGAAGGCTCGATCTACAGACCGTGAGAATTTTCCGGGTTATGAACAAAGGGCGAGTATGTGGCGTATGCTCAGGATTTTGTCTCTGGATTTTGTGCCTACGGTGGCCGTGGAATGTCGGGTTGTCCTCGAGGGCCATGGACAAGTCTTTCTCTGGTGATTTGGCCTGATCCCAAGTGGTTGGGATCATTCTGTGGATGGGAAGAATCCTTTCTGTATTTTTTTTTTATCTCAGGTGTCCCACCAAAGAAGGATTCCAGAGCAGTGCCCTGAGTAGGGGTGACTAGACATCTCTAACTATGGTTGAGATTGGGGGACTAGGGGCTTGGCAAGCCCCATATGTGGGCTGTTGTTCCAGTCACTAAGAGGCTTTATATGAGTTAGGGCTCACGCTGAAGGTCACAATGTGTGTTTGTGCAAATTGTAGCCCTCAGGGATAGATGGGGCCTCATAGTCCATGCTGCTTTCTCCTACATTGAACGTTGGACAACATGCCAACCACAAGGTTTCTTGCCATGGCGAAGGAGAAGTTCTGATTCTTGTATCACGTTCACTCCTGAGCAGTAGGTGGAGAAAAGGTCTAGGTTCTGAAGGTGAAAACTGATGTTGGGTAGAGATGATGGCCGAAAGCCATTGTGGGTTTGATATGCTCAGTGTACGGCCAGCTGTCTGGGTGTTGGACTGGAGGTCTGCCTTCAGGCTGTGTCAGACAGGGCTTTAGTGCACAGGCTAGATTGTATAATTGGGGTATGGTCGAGTGACATGCAGGTTGTTACTCATTTGGCGTTTCTGGTTAGCCCTATAGGGCAACATTTTTCTTCTGGAGGGCAGGCAGAGTGCTGCATTGGGTCTCCAGAATTGCCAAACTGGAGGGGTGTGGCCAGGATTGTGAAGACGGAAGTCTGAGAACACAAGTTAGGCTTAGGTTTCGGGGCGAGGGCACAGCAGGCACACTCTCAAGTGCTGAATCGAGATCTCGTGCTTCTGAATTCAGGGCGCGGATCAGACTTTGGCTTAGGATGGAGTTTCTGTCCATGATGGCCCATTTATGAAGGTGTGGGGCATCATGAGGAAATGGAGGTTTTCTCACAGTGGGATTGTGTGATGCTTCAAAGCACAAGGATTCATTCTGCGAAACAGTCAAGACAGGTTGGTTGGATTCAAGACGTCCCATAAAGAAATTCTCCAGAGAAGGGTTCTAAGGATGGATGCCTGGGCAGCCCACCTCGCATTCCAACTGTCTCCTAGTGACAAGGCAGGTTTGATCTGCTGGCTCTGGGTGAGCAGCCGAGGGGGCTGATTTGAAATGGACTCTCCTGAGGATGGATCATAATGTAAGTTTGTGTCCTTGGAGACCTTGGAATTGGGCCATGGTGCCAGCGCCCTGAAGGATCCTCCTAACCTGAGCTATTGACACAGCTCCAAAGAGCAAGTTTCTCATGTGGAGATGAGATCTGTTCTGATTGTTTCCTTAGGAAACCCCCATATTCTGATATTGGAAACCAGGCCTCTGAGGAGAGATACATAGAAACCAAAGCAATGGATCAGAAGTTGGCTCAGGTTGGAGTTTCTGTCCATGAGGGCCCCTTTATAAAGGGGAGCATCTCACGAGGCCATGTAGGGTTTCCCACGATAGGAGTTGTGAGATGCTCCAATCTGCAAGGATTCCTTCTGCGGGACAGTCAAGACCTGTTGGAAGGCTCCCAGGACATCCCATATGGAACGGCGCCAGAGCAGGATTCCAACGATGGATGCCTAGAGAGTCTGCTTTGCATTCCAGTTGTCTCCTAGCGACAAGGCAGGTTTGATATTCTGGCTCTGGGGGAGTAATCTACGGGGCTGAGTTGAAATGTACTCTCCTGCCGAATGGTCATAATGCGGGTTTGTGCCCATGGAGACCTTGGAATAGGGCGGTGGCTCCGGTTACCTGAAGGTTTCTCCTACCTGGAGGTTTTTACAGAGCTCCAAAGGATAAGTTTCCCATGTGGAGACAAGATTTGTTCTGATTGGTATCTCTGGAATCCCCCATATGCTGGTATTGGAAAACAGGCCTCTGAGGAGAGATGCTTAGAAACAAAAGCAATGGAACCAATTACGTTCTAGGGGCCTGTCCAGTTTAATACCTTTCTCTTGGGATATCTGCCTACGGGTGAGTTGAGGTCGTTGCTCAGCTTGTGACAGATCACCCCTCTTTGTACTGGGCGGCCTACACTATTGGAATGGCCTCTGGGACTTTGGAGGTTTCTCCTAATCTGTAGGGTTGTGGCCAATGGAATGGGAAGAATTTCCTTGGAGAGGGCAGGCAGAGTCCTGAGGTGTGGCTCCAGGGGCCTCAGCCTGGAGGGTGTGTGGGACAGGGATGTCAGGATAGAAGTCTGAAAACACGGTTTGGGGACGTAGGTATGGCAGGCCCGATCTACAGACTATGAGGAGAATTTTTGGGGCTATGAGATAAGGGTGAGGCTTATGTCTCTGGATTTTGTGTCAATAGTGGCCGTGGAATGTCGGGCTGGCCTCATGGGCCATGGAGGAGTCTTTCTCTCTGGGGATGGCCTGATCCCAAGTGATTGGGGTCATTCTGTGGGTGGGAGGAATCCTTTCTGTGTTTACTTACCTCAAATGTCCCACCAAAGAGGGATTCCAGAGCAGAGTACTGAGTAGGGGTGACTAGATGTCTCTACCTCTGGTTAAGATTGGGTGACATGGGGCATGGCAGGCCCCATATGCGGGCTCATGGTCCAGCCACTGAGAGGCTTTACTTGAGGACAAGGCTCAAACTGAGGGTCCCAATGTGTGTTTGTGCCCACCGCAGCTCTTAAGCATGGGCAGGGCCTCAGGGACCCTACACTACCCTCAGGGGCCCTACTACAACTACTGTAGGCCCTACAGTGGTCCTACACTGAACTTTGGATAAGATGCCAACCACAAGATTCTGGCGAGAGGGAAGGAGGAGTTATGATTTCTGCATCACGTTCACCCATGGGAAATGAGTAGAGATAAGGTCTAGGTTTCTGTAGCCTGAAAACCAGGTTGGAAAGAGATGGCAACCTAAGGCCATGGCGGTTCAGATGTTCTCAGTGTACGGCAAGCTGTCTGGGTGTCGGTTGGGAATTCAGGCCTCAGGTTGTGTCAGACAGGGCATTAGTGCACAGGCTAGACTATATAATTGGTGTACAGTTGAGTGGCATGCAGGTTTATCCTCATTTGAGGTTTCTGGGTAGACCCATAGGGCAACGTTTTTCTTCTAGAGTGCAGGCAGAGTGCAGCACTGTGTATCGGAAATCCCAAAATGGAGGGCGTGTGGTCCAGGAGAGTGTGGACGGAAGTCTGAGAACACTAGCTATGCTTAGGTTTTGGGGTGAGGGCACAGCAGGTGCACTCTGAAGAGCTTAATCAAGATCTCGTGCATCTGAAGTCAAGGCGAAGATCAGCCATTGGGTCAGGGTGGAGTTTCTTTCCATGATCCGCCTTCATGAAGATGGGGGCATCATGTGACCTTGGAAGCTTTCCACGATATGAGTTGTGAGGTGGTCCATGCACAAGGACTCCTGTGGGACAGTCGAGACCTGTTGGATGGCTCAAGGATGTCCCATAAGGAACGACGCAAGAGCAGGATTCTAAGGGTTCTAATGATCTCTAAGGAGAGAAGCCTGGAAACCAAAGCAATGGATCCAATAGGTGCCTATGGGCCTGTTCGTTCCTTTTTACCTCTGGGAACATCAGTCTACGGGACTGATGGCCGGTAGGTGCTCAGATGGGCCCAGATTGCCCCTGTTTGCCCTGGGAAGGCCCAAATATAGGGATTGCCTCAGGGACTTTGGAGGTTTATCCTATTAGTAGGGTTGTGGCCATTGGATTGGGCACATACAATTCCGTTGGAGAGGGCAAGCACAGTCTTCATGTTTGGCTCCAGGGGCCTGAGCCTGTAGGGTGTGTAGGCCAGGGCTGTTTGGACAGTTGTCTGAAAACACAAACTCGGCTTATGTTTCGGGTCATAGGTATGGCAGGACTGATCTACAGACCATGAGGAGAACTCTTCGGGATATGAAAAAAGGGCAAGTGTGAGGCTCTTGCTATAGTTTTTGACTCTAGATATCTTGTCACTCATGGTCGTGAAATTTCCGGGTGACTTCATGGGAAATGGACGAGTCTTACTCTCTGGTGGTTTGGCCCAGTCCAAAGAGTTTGGGGTCATTCTGTGGGATGGAAGAAGTCCGTTGTTCTGTTGTTGTTGATTGGTTTTGTTTTTTTTTTCAACCTCAGGTGTCCCACCAAATGAGGGATTCCAGAGTAGAGCCCTAGGGAGGGGCGAATGGACAACCAGAAATCTGGTTAAAAATTGGGGCCTAGGGAAATGTCAAGCCCATTATGACATCTAATGGTCCAGCTACTGAGAGTACGTACTAGAGGATAGGACTCAAGCTGAGGGTCACAATGCGTGTTATGCCCTCGTCGCACTCAAGAATGGGCGGGGCCTCAGGGTGAATGATTGTTTCTCCTACACTGAACATTGGACAACATGCCAACCACAAAGTTTCTTTCCACGGGTAAGGAAGAGTTCTGATTTCTGCATCACAGTCACCCCTGGGCAGGGATTGGAGATAAGGTCTAGGTTCTGAAAGCCTGAAAACTGAGGTAGGGAAGAGATGATGACCTAAGGCTCAGTGTGCGGTCTGCTGTCTGGGTGTTGGTCACGATGTCCGGGCTCAGGTTGTCAGATAGTGCATTAGTGCCCAGGTTAGACTATATATTTTGGGTGCATTCGAGTGCCGTGTAAGTTCTTATCTGAAGAATTCTTTAGGATATGAAGAATGAGTGAGTCTGAGGCGCGTACTCAGGGATTTGTCTCTGGATTTTGTATCAGTGATGGCCGTGGAATATTGGGGAGTCCTAATGGGCCATAGACGAATCTTGCTCTCTGTGGATTTGGACCGATCCAAATTGTTTTTCGTCAATCTGTGGGATGGGAGGACTCCTTTCAGGTTTGTTACCTCAGGTGTCCCACCAAAAGAGGAATTCCAAAGCAGAGCCCTGGGGAAGAGTGTAGGGACAACCCGAACTATGGTTAAAAATTGGGGCCTAGAGGCATGGCAAGCCCAATATGCTGTCTCTCCATCCAGCCACTGAGAGGCCTTACCGGAGGACTGGGCTCAGGCTGAGGTTCACAATGTGTGTTTGTGACCAATGTGGCCCACAAGCATGGGCGGGGCCTCATGGGCCACACTGGTTTCAAGTACACTGAACCTTGGACAACATGCCAACCACAAGTTTTCTTGCCATGGGGACAGAATTCTGATGTCTGCATCATTTTCAAACCCGGGCCATGATTGGAGATAAGGTCTAGGTTCTGAAGCCTGAAAACCGAGGTTGAGTACAGATGACGAACTAAGGCCATGACGGGTCTGATGTGCTCAGTGTTCGACCAGCTGTCTGGGTGGGGCCAGGAGGTACAGGCTCAGGCTGTGTCAGAAAGGGCATTAGTGCCCATGTCAGCCTATATCTTTGGGGGACAGCCAAATGGCGTGCAGGTTGATCCACATTTGGGGATTCTGGGTCCCGCAGAGGGCAATGTTTTTCTTCTGGAGGGCAGGCAGAGTGCTGTATTATTAGTTCTGGATTGCCAAACTGGAGGGCTCTTGGGCCAGTAGTTAGAGGATGGAAGTCTGAGAACCCAAGCTAGGCGTAGGTTTCTGGGTGAGGATGTGGCAGGCTCAATCTACAGACCTGAATCGAGATCTCGTGCATCTGAACTCAGGGCGAGGATCAGACGATCGCTCAGGTTGGACATTCTGTCCCTGAAGGCCCATTCTTGAAGAGGGGAGGTGGATCACGAGGCCTTGGGGGTTTCCCAGGCTGGGAGTTGTGAGAAGCTCCCAACTGCAAAGAATCAGCTGCAGGACAATTGAGACCTGTTGGTTGGCCCCAGGATTACGATTCAGAGCAGGGTTCTAAGGATGGATGGCTGGGTAGCCCACCTCGCATTCCAATTGTCTCCAAGCAACAAGACAGGTTATAACTGCTGGATCTGGGGGAGCAACCGAGGAGGATGAGTTGAGATGGACTCTCCCGTGGATGTGTCCTAATATGTTTTGTGTCTATGGAGACCTTGGAATGAAGCGGTGGCACTGGGGCCTTGAAGGGTTCTACTAAAGAGAGGCTTTCACACAGCTCCATCGTGCAAGTTTCCCATGTGTAAATGAGATTTGTTCTGATGGGTGAGTCAAGAAACAGCCATATGCTGTTATTGAAAACCAGGCCTCTGAGGAGAGATGCCTGGAAACCAAAGCAATGGATCCGATAGGTGCCTAGGGGCCTGTTCGTACATTTTTACCTCTGGGGACATCAGGCTTCCGGTCTGAGAGCAGGTAAGTGCTCAAATGGGCCCAGATTGCCCCTGTTTCTCCTGGGAAGCCACAATATTGTGATGGCCTCAGGGAATTTGGGCGTTCATAGTATTAGTAGGTTTGTGGCCATTGCAGTGGGCACATACAATTCCCTTGGAGTGGGCAAGCACAGTCGTCAGGTTTGGCTCCAGGGGCCTGAGCCTGTAGGATGTGTAGGAAGGGCTGTTTGGACATTTGTGTGAAAACACAAACTCAGCTTATGTCTCGGGTCATAGGAATGGCAGGACTGATCTACAGATCATGAGGAGAACTCTTCGGGATATGAAAAAAGGGCGTGTGTGAGTCTCTTGGTCAAGTTTTTGTCCCTGGATATCGTATCACTCATGGTCGTGATATTTCCGGGTGACTTCATGGAAATGGACGAGTCTTACTCTCTGGGGGTTTGGCCCCATCCAAAGAGTTTGGAGTCATTCTGTGGGATGGAAGAAGTCCATTGTTCTGTTGTTGATTTGTATTATTTTGTTTTTTAACCTCAGGTGTCCCACCAAATGAGGGATTCCAGAGTTGAGCCCTGGGGAGGGGCAACTGGACAACCAGAAATCTGGTTAAAAATTGGGGCCTAGGAACATTTCAAGCCCATTATGACATCTAATGGTCCAGCCACTGAGAGGACGTACTAGAGGACAGGACTCAATCTGAGGGTTACAATGCAAGTTTATGCCCTCGTCGCACTCAAGAATGGGCGGGGCCTCAGGCTGAATGCTGGTTTCTCCTACACTGAACGTTGGACAACATGCCAACCACAAGGTTTCTTGCCATGGGTAAGGACGAGTTCTGATTTCTGGATCACAGTCACCCCTGGGGAGTGATTGGAGATAAGGTCTAGGTTCTGAAGCCTGCAAACTGAGGTAGGGAAGAGATGATGTCCTAAGGCCATGGCGGGTCTGATGTGCTCAGTGTGCTTTCAGCTGTCTGGGTGTTGGTCACGAGGTCCGGCTCAGGTTGTCAGACACTGCATTAGTGCCCAGGTTAGCCTATATATTCTGGGTGCATTCGAGTGCCGTGTAGGTTTTCATGTGAAGAACTCTTCAGGATATGAAGAATGAGCGAATCTGAGGCGCGTGCTCTGGCTTCTGTCTCTTGATTTTGTATCAGCGATGGCCGTGGAATGTTGGGGAGGCCTCATGGGCCATGGACGAATCTTGCTCTCTGTGGACTGGGCCCGATCCCAATTGTTTTTCCTCATTCTGTGGGATGGGAGGACTCCTTTCGGTTTCTTACTCAGGGGTCCCACCCAAAGAGGAATTCCAAACAGAGCCCTGGGGAAGAGTGAAGGGACAACCCGAACTATGGTTAAAATTTGGGGCCTAGGGGCATGGCAAGCCCATTATGCTGATTCGCCATCCAGCCACTGAGAGGCCTTACCTGAGGACTGGGCTCAGGCTGAGGGTCACAATGTGTGTTTGTGACCAATATGGCCCGCAAGCATGGGCGGGGCCTCATGGGCCACACTGGTTTCAAGTACACTGAACCTTGGACAACATGGCAACCACAAGGTTTCTTGCCATCTGGAAAGAGTTCTGATTTCTGAATCATTTTCAAAGCCAGGCCGTGATTGGAGATAAGGTCTAGGTTCTGAAGCCTGAAAACCGAGGTTGAGAAGAGATGACGAACTAAGGCCATGAGGGGTCCGATTTGCTCAGTGTGCGGAAAGCTGTCTGCGTGGGGCTAGGAGGTCCAGGATCAGGCTGTGTCAGAAAAGGCATTAGTGCCCAGGTCAGCCTATATATGTGGGGTACAGTCAAAAGGCGTGCCCCGTTGATCCTCATTTGGGGTTTCTGGGTAGCCCCAGAGGGCAATGTTTTCCTCTGGAGGGCAGGCATTGGGCTGCATTGTAGTTCTGGATTGCCAAACTGGAGGGCTTGTAGGCCAGTAGTCTGAGGACGGAAGTCTGAGAACCCAAGCTAGGCCTAGGTTTCTGGGTGAGGATATGGCAGGCACAATCTACAGACCTGAATCGAGATCTCGTGCATCTGAAGTCAGGGCGAGGATCAGACGATCGCTCAGGTTGGACATTCTGTCCCTGATGGCCCCTTCTTGAAGGGGGGGTGGATCACGAGGCCATGGGGGTTTTCCCAAGATGGGAGTTCTGAGAAGCTCCCAACTGCAAAGATTCTTCTGCAAGACAATTGTGTCTTGTTGGTTGGCTCCAGGACAACGATTCAGAGCAGGGTTCAAAGGATGGATGTCTCGGTAGCCCACCTCGCATTCCAATTGTCTCCAAGCAACAAGACAGGTTAGATCTGCTGGATCTGGGGGAGCAACCGAGGAGGCTGTGTTGAAATGGACTCCCCCGTGGATGTGTCCTAATATGATTTTGTGTCTATGGAGACCTTGGAATGAAGCAGTGGCACTGCGGCCCTGAATTGACTCCTAAAGAGAGGCTTTCACACAGCTCCATCGTGCAAGTTTCCCATGTGTAGATGAGATTTGTTCTGATGGGTGATTCAAGAAACAGCCATATGCTGTTATTGAAAACCAGGCCTCTGAGGAGAGATGCCTGGAAACCAAAGCAATGGATCCGATAGGTGCCTAGGGGCCTGTTCGTACATTTTTACCTCTGGGGACATCAGGCTATGGGTCTGAGTGCCGGTCGGTGTTCAGATGTGGCCAGATTGCCCCAGTTTGTCCTGGGAAGCCACAAATATTGGGATGGCCTCAGGGACTTTGGAGGTTGATCCTATTAGTAGGGTTATGGCCATTGGAGTGGGCACATACAATTCCCTTGGAGAGGGCAAGCACCGTCGTCAGGTTTGGCTCCAGGGGCCTGAGCCTGTAGGGTGTGTAGGCCAGGGCTGTTTGGACAGTTGTCTGAAAACACAAACTCGGCTTATGTTCGGGTCATAGGTATGGCAGCACTGATCTACAGACCATGAGGAGAACTCTTCGGAATATGAAAAAAGGGCGAGGGTGAGGCTCTTCCTCCAGTTTTTGTCTCTGGATATCGTGTCACTCATGGTCTTGAAATTTCCGGGTGACTTCATGGGAAATGGACGAGTCTTACTCTCTGGCGTTTGGCCCTGTCCAAAGAGTTTGGGGTCATTCTGTGGGATGGATGAAGTCCGTTGTTCTGTTGTTGTTGATTTGTTTTGTTTTGTTTTTCAACCTAAGGTGTCCCACCAAATGAGGGATTCCGGAGTAGAGCCCTGGGGAGGGGCGACTGGACAACCAGAAATCTGGTTAAAAATTGGGGCCTAAGGACATGTCAAGCACATTATGACCTCTAATGATCCAGCCACTGAGAGGACGTACTAGAGGAGAGGACTCACGCTGAGGGTTACAATGACTGTTTATGCCCTCGTCGCACTCAAGAACGGGCGAGACCTCAGGGTGAATGCTTGTTTCTCCTACACTGAACGTTGTCAACATGCCAACCACAATTATTCTTGCCATGGGTAAGGAAGAGTTCTGATTTCGGCATCACATCACCCCTGTGCAGTGATTGGAGATAAGGTCTAGGATCTGAATCCTGCAAACTGAGGTAGGGAAGAGATGATGTCCTAAGGCCATGGCGGGTCTGATGTGGTCAGTGTGCGGTCAGCTGTCTGGGTGTTGGTCACGAGGTCCGTGCTCAGGTTGTCAGACGGTGCATTAGTGCCCAGGTTAGAGTATATATTTTGGGTGCATTCGAGTGCCGTGTAGGTTCTTATCTGAAGAACTCTTCAGGATATGAAGAATGAGCGAGTCTGATTCGCATGCTGAGGTTTTTGTCTCGGGATTTTGTATCACCGATGGCCGTGGAATGTTGGGGAGGCCTCATGGGCCATGGACGAATCTTGCTCTCTGTGGACTTGGCCAGATCCCAAAAGTTTTTCGTCAATCTGTGGGATGGGAGGACTCCTTTCAGGTTTGTTACCTCAGGTGTCCCACCAAAAGAGGAATTCTAAAGCAGAGCCCAGGGGAAGAGTGAAGGGTCAACACGAACTATGGTTAAAATTTGCGGCCTAGGGGCATGGCAAGCCCAATATGCTGTCTCTCCATCCAGCCACTGAGAGGCCTTACTTGAGGACTGGGCTCAGGCTGAGGGTCACAATGTGTGTTTGTGACCAATGTGGCCCACAAGCATGGGCGGGGCCTCATGGGCCACACTGGTTTCAACTACACTGAAACTTGGACAACATGCCAAACACAAGGTTTCTTGCCATGTGGAAAGAGTTCTGATTTCTGCATCATTTTCAAGCCCGGGCCATGATTGGAGATAAGGTCTAGGTTCTGATGCCTGACAATCGAGGTTGAGAAGAGATGACGAAATAAGGCCATGACGGGTCTGATGTGCTCAGTGTGCGGCCAGCTGTCTGGGTGGGGACAGGAGGTCCAGGATCAGGCTGTTCAGAAAGGGCATTAGTGCCCAAGTCAGCCTATATTTTTTGGGTACAGCCGAATGGCGTGCCCCGTTGATCCTCATTTGGGGTTTCTGGGTAGCCCCAGAGGGCAGTGTTTTTCTTCTGTAGGGCAGGCAGAGTGCTGCATTGTAGTTCTGGATTGCCAAACTGGAGGGCTTGTGGGCCAGTAGTCTGAGGACGGAGGTCTGAGAATCCAAGCTAGGCCTAGGTTTCTGGATGAGGATATGGCAGGCACATTCTACAGACATGAATCGAGATCTCGTGCATCTGAAGTCAGGGCGAGGATCAGACGATCGCTCAGGTTGGACATTCTGTCCCTGATGGCCCCTTCTTGAAAGGGGCGTGGATCACGGGGCCATGGGGGTTTTCCCACGATGGGAGTTGTGAGAAGCTCCCAACTGCAAAGATTCTTCTGCAGTACAATAGAGACCTGTTGGTTGGCTCCAGGACAACGACTCCAAGCAGGGTTCTAAGGATTGATGGCTGGGTAGCCCACCTCGCATACCAATTGTCTCCAAGCAAGAAGACAGGTAAGATCTGCTGGTACTGGGGGAGCAACCGAGCAGGCTGAGTTGAAATGAACTCTACCGTGGATGTGTCCTAATATGATTTTGTGTCTATGGAGACCTTGGAATGAAGCGGTGGGACTGGGGCCCTGAAGTGTTCTCCTAAAGAGTGGCTTTCACATAGCTCCATCTTGCATGTTTCCCTTGAGTAGATGAGATTTGTTCTGATGGGTGACTCATGAAACATCCATATTCTGTTATTGAAATCCAGGCTTCTGAGGAGAGATGCCTGGAAACCAAACAATGGATCCGATAGGTGCCTTGGGGGCTCTTCATTCCTTTTTACGTCTGGGGACATCAGTCTACGGATCTGAGTGCCGGTAGGAGCTCAGATGGGCCCAGATTGCCCCAGTTTGTCCTGGGAAGCCACAAATATTGGGATTGCCTCAGGGACTTTGGAGGTTGATTCTATTAGTTGGGTTGTGGCCATTGGAGTGGGCACATGCAATTCCCTTGGAGATGGCAAGCACCGTCGTCAGGTTTGGCTCCAGGGGCCTGAGCCTGTAGGGTTTGTAGGCCAGGGCTCTTTGGACAGTTGTCTGATAACACAAGCTCGGCTTATGTTTCGGGTCATAGGTATGGCAGGACTGATCTACAGACCACGAGGAGACCTCTTCGGGATATGAAAAAAGGGCGAGTGTGAGGCTCTTGGTCAAGTTTTTGTCTCTGGATATCGTGTCACTCATGGTCGTGAAATTTCCGGGTGACTTCATGGGAAATGGACGAGTCTTACTCTCTGGGTTTTGGCCCCGTCCAAAGAGTTTGGGGTCATTCTGTGGGATGGAAGAAGTCCGTTGTTCTGTTGTGTTGATTTGTTTTGTTTTGTTTTTCAACCTCAGTTGTCCCACCAAATGGGGGATTCCAGAGTAGAGCCCTGGGGAGGGGCGATGGGACAACCAGAAATCTGGTTAAAAATTGGGGCCTAGGGACATGTAAAGTCCATTATGACATCTAATGGTCCAGCAACTGAGAGGAAGTACTAGAGGACAGGACTCACCCTGAGGGGCACAATGGGTGTTTATGCCCTCTTCGCACTCAAGAATGGGCGGGGCCTCAGGGTGAATGCTGGTTTCTCCTACACTGAACGTTGGACAACATGCCAACCACAAGGTTTCTTGCCATGGGTAAGGAAGAGTTCAGATTTCTGCATCACAGTCACCCCTGGGCAGTGATTGGTGATAAGGTCTAGGTTTTGAAGCCTGAAAACTGAGGTAGGGAAGAGATGATGACCTAAGGCCATGGCGGGTCTGATGTGCTCAGTGTGCGGTCAGCTGTCTGGGTGTTTGTTGGTCACGAGGTCCAGGCTCAGGTTGTCAGACAGTGCATTAGTGCCCAGGTTAGACTATATATTTTGGGTGCCTTCGAGTGCCGTGTAGGTTCTTATCTGAAGAACTCTTCAGGATATGAAGAATGAGCGAGTCTGAGGTGCGTGGTCAGGCTATTGTCTCTGGATTTTGTGTCAGCGATGGCCGTGGAATGTTGGGGAGGCCTCATGGGCCATGGACGAATCTTGCTCTCTGTGGATTTGGCCCTATCCCAATTGTTTTTCGTCAATCTGTGGGATGGGAGGACTCCTTTCAGGTTTTTTACCTCAGGTGTCCCACCAAAAGTGGAATTCCAAAGCAGAGCCCTGGGGAAGAGTGAAGGGACAACCCGAATTATGTTTTAAACTTGAGGCCTAGGGGCATGGCAAGCCCAATATGCTGTCTCTCCATCCAGCCACTGAGAGGCCTTACCTGAGGACTGGGCTCAGCCTGAGGGTCACAATGTGTGTTTTTGACCACTGTGGCCTGCAAGCATGGGCAGGGCCTCATGGGCCACACTGATTTCAACTACACTGAAACTTGGACAACATGCCAACCACAAGGTTTCTTGCCTTGGGTAAGCAGGAGTTCTGATTTCTGCATCACAGTCATCCCTGGGCACAGATTGGAGATAAGGTCTAGGTTCCTAAGCCTGAAAACTGAGGTAGGGCAGAGATGATGACATAATGCCATGGCGGTTCTGATGTGCTCAGTGCGCGGTCAGCTGTCTGGGTGTTGCTCAGCAGGTCCCGGCTCAGGTTGTGTCACACAGTGCACTACTGCCCAGGTTAGACTATATAATTTCGGTACATTCGAGTGCCGTGTAGGTTTATTCTCATTTAATGTGCCCGGGCAGCTCATTAGGCAATATATTTTTTCTAGAGGGCAGGCAGAGTGCTGCATTGATGGTCCGGAATTGACAAACTTGTAGGCTTCGGGGCCAGGAGTGTGAGGATGGAAGTCTGAGAACACAAGCTAGACTTGGGTTTCAGGGCGAGGGCACGGCAGGTACCCCCTGAAGGTCTGAAGCAATATCTCATGCTTCTGAAGTCAGAGCGAGGATCAGAGGTTTGCTTAGCCTCGATTTTCTGTTCATGACCGCCCCTTCATGAAGGTAAAGGATTCTCGAGAGCGTAGAGTTTTTCCCACGTTGGGAGTGGTGGGATACCCCTCCAAGGATTCCTTCTGCGGGACAATTGAGACCTTTTGGACAGCTCCAGGACATCATATGGATGAGTCCAGACCAACGTTCGAGGATGGATGCCTGGGAAGCCCGCCTCGCATTCCAATTGTCTCCTAGCGACAAGACAGTTTAGATCTGATGGCTCTGCGGGAGCAACCGGGGTGGCTGAGTTGAAATGGACTTTCCTGAGGATGGGTCTAATGTGTATTTGTGTCCATGGGGGCCTTTAAATGGGGCAGTGGCACCAAACCATGAAGTATTCTCCTCAGCTTTTGAGATAGCTCCCATGCACAAGTTTCCTTGTGGAGACGAGTTTGGTTCTGATGGTTGCCTCAGGAAAACCCCAATGCTGGTATTGGAAACCAGGGTTTTGAGGAGACATGCCTATAAACCAAAGCAATGGATCCGATTTTGGCCTATGGTCCTGTCTGGTTCAATCTTCATCTCTGGGGACACCCATCTAGGGTATGAGTGGAGGTAGATGCTCAACTGGTGTCAGACTGACCTTTTTTGTCCCGGGCGACCTACACTATTGGGATGGCCTCAGGGACTTTGGAGGGTTTTCCTAATTTGTACGATTTTGGACAGTGGAATGGGCAGAATTCCCATGGATTGGGTAGGCACAGTCCTAATGCTTGGCTCCAGGGTCCCCAGCCTGGAGGGTGTGTGGCCCAGGACTTTGAGGACAGAAGTCTGAAAACACAAACTCAGCTTATGTTTGGGGACGTAGGTATGGCAGGCCCGATCTACAAACCATGAGAAGACATCTTCAGGATATGAAGATAGTGCGAGTCTGAGGCGCTTGCTCAGGCTTTTGTCTCTGGATTTTGTTTCAGCGATTGCTGTGGAATGTCGAGGAGACCTCATGGGCTATGGACGAATCTTGCTCTCTGTGGATTTGGCCCAATCCCAATTGTTTTTCGTCAATCTGTTGGATGGAGGACTCCTTTCAGGGTTGTTACCTCAGGTGTCCCACCAATAGAGGAGTTCCAAAGCAGAGCCTGGGGAAGAGTGAAGGGACAACCCGAACTATGGTTAAAAATTGGGGCCTAGGGGCATGGCAAGCCCAACATGCTGTCTCGCCATCCAGCCACTGAGAGGCCTTACCTGAGGACTGGGCTCAGGCTGATGGTCACAATGTGTGTTTGTGACCAATATGGCCCTCAAGCATGGGCGGGGCCTCATGGGCCTCACTGGTTTCTACGACACTGAAAGTTGGACAACATGCCAACCACAAGGTTTCTTGCAATGGGGAAAGAGTTCTGATTTCTGCATCATTTTCAAACCCGGGCAGTGATTGGAGATAAGGTCTAGGTTCTGAAGCATGAAAACTGAGGTAGGGAAGAGATGATGACCTAAGGCCATGGCGTGTCTGATGTGCTCAGTGTGCGGGCAGCTGTCTGGGTCTTGGTCATGAGGTCCGAGCTCAGGTTTTCAGACAGTGCATTAGTTCCCAGTTTATACTCTATATTTTGGGTGCCTTCGAGTGCCGTGTAGGTTCTTATCTGAAGAACTCTTCAGGATATGAAGAATAAGCGAGTCTGAGGTGCGTGCTCAGGCTTTTGTCTCTGGATTTTGTATCCGCGATGGCCGTGGAATATTGGGGAGGCATCAAGGGCCATGGACGAATCTTGTTCTCTGTGGATTTGGCCCGATCCCAATAGTTTTTCGTCAATCTGTGGGATGGGAGGACTCCATTCAAGTATGTTACCTCAGGTGTCCCTCCAAAAGAGGCATTCTAAAGCAGAGCACTGGGGAAGACTGAAGGGACACCCGAACTATGGTTAAAAATTGGGGCCTAGGGGCATGGCAAGCCCTAAGCGTGTTTATGCCCTCGTCGCACTCAAGAATGGGCGGGGCCTCAGGGTGAATGCTGGTTTCTCCTTCACTGAACGTTTGACAACATGCCAACCACAAGATTTCTTCCCATGGGTAGGGAAGAGTTCTAATTTCTGCATCACAGTCACCTCTGGGCATTGATTGGAGATATGTTCTAGGTTCTGAAGCCTGAAAACTGACGTAGGGAAGAGATGATGATCTAAGGTGATAGCGGGTGTGATGAGCTCAGTGTGCGGTCAGCTGTCTGGGTGTTGGTCACGAGGTCCGGGCTCAGGTTGTCAGACAGTGCATTAGTGCCCAGGTTAGACTATATATTTTGGGTGCTTTCGAGTGCTGTGTAGGTTCTTATCTGAAGAACTCTTCAGGATATGAAGAATGAGCGAGTCTGAGGCCCGTTTTCAGCCTTTTGTCTCTGGATTTTTTATCACCGATGGCCGTGGAATGTTGGGGAGGCCTCATGGGCCATGGACGCATCTTGCTCTCGGTGGATTTGGCCCGATCCCAATTGTTTTTCGTCAATCTGTGGGATGGGAGGAATCCTTTCAGGTTTGTTACATCAGGTGTCCCACCAAAAGAGGAATTCCAAAGCAGAGCCCTGGGGAAGAGTGAAGGGACAAAGCGAACTATGGTTAAAAATTGGGGCCAAGGGGCATGGTAAGCCCAATATGCTGTCTCGCCATCCAGCCACTGAGAGGCCTTACCTGAGGACTGGGCTCAGGCTGAGGTGTCACAATGTGTGTTTGTGAACAATGTGGCCCGCAAGCATGGTCGGGGCCTCATCGGCCACCCTGGTTTCCACTACACTGAACCTTGGACAACATGCCAACCACAAGGTTTCTTGCCATGGGGAAAGAGTTCTGATTTCTGCATCATTTTCAAACCCGGGCCGTGATTGGAGATAAGGTCTAGGTTCTGAAGCCTGAAAACCAAGGTTGAGAAGAGATGACGACCTAAGACCATGGCGGGTCCGATGTGCTCAGTGTGCGGCCAGCTCTCTGGGTGGGGACAGGAGGTCCAGGATCAAGCTGTGTCAGAAAGGGCATTAGTGCCCAGGTCAGCCTATATATTTAGGGTACAGCCGAATTGCGTGCCCTGTTGATCCTCATTTGGTGTTCCTGGGTAGCCCCAGAGGGCAATGTTTTTCTTCTGGAAGGCAGGCAGAGTGCTGCATTGTAGTTCTGGATTGCCAAACTGGAGGGCATGTGGGCCAGTAGTCTGAGGACGGAAGTCTGAGATCCCAAGTTAGGCCTAGGTTTCTGGGTGAGGGCATGGCAGGCACAATCTACAGACCTGAATTGAGATCTCATGCATTTGAAGTCAGGTCGAGGATCAGATGATCGCTTAGGTTGGACATTCTGTCCCTGATTAGCCCTTCAAACAGTGCATCAGTCTTCGGGTATGAGTGACAGGAGGTCCACAGATGGGCACAGATTGCCCCTGTTTGTCCTGGGAAGCCACAAATATTGGGATGGCCTCAGGGACTTTGGAGGTTTATCCTTTTAGTAGGGTTGTGGCCATTGGAATGGGCACACACAATTCCGTTGGAGAGGGCAAACACAGTCGTCATGTTTGGCTCCAGGGGTCTGAGCCTGTGGGGTGCGTAGGAATGGGCTGTTTCGACCGTTGTCTGAAAACACAAACTCGGCTTATGTTTCGGGTCATAGGTATGGCAGGACTGATCTACAGACCATGAGGAGAACTCTTTGGGATATGAAAAAAGGGCGAGTGTGAGGTTCTTCCTCAAGTTTTTGTCTCTGGATATCCTGTCACTCATGATCCTGAAATTTCCGGGTGACTTCATGGGAAATGGACGAGTCTTACTCTCTGGGGGTTTGGCCCCGTCCAAAGAGTTTGGGGTCATTCTATGGGATGGAAGAAGTCGTTGATCTGTTGTTGTTAATTTGTTTTGTTTTGTTTCTCAACCTCAGGTGTCCCACCAAATGAGGGATTCTCGAGTAGAGCGTGGGGAGGGGCGACTGGACAACCAGAAATCTGGTTAAAAATTGGGTCCTAGGGACATGTCAAGCCCATTATGACATTTAATGGTCCAGTCCCTGAGAGGACGTACTAGAGGATAGGACTCACGCTGAGGGTCACAATGCGTGTTTATGCCCTCGTCGCACTCATGAATGGACGGGGCCTCATGGTGAATGCTAGTTTCTCCTACACAGAACGTTGGACAACATGCCAACCACAAGGTTTCTTGCCATGGTTAAGGAAGAGTTCTGATTTCTGCATCACAGTGACCCGTGGGCAGTGATTGGAGATAAGGTCTAGGTTCTGAAGCCTGAAAACTGAGGTAGGGAAGAGATGATGACCTAAGGCCATGGCGGGTCTGATGTGCTCAGTGTGCGGTCAGCTGTCTGGCTGTTGTTCACGAATACCGGGCTCAGGTTGTCAGACAGTGCATTAGAGCCCAGGTTAGACTATATATTTTGGATGCATTCGAATGCTGTGTAGGTACTTATCTGAAGAACTCTTCAGGATATGAAGAATGAGCGAGTCTGATGCGCATACTCGGGCTTTGGTCTCTTGATTTTGTATCAGCGATGGCCGTGGAATTTTGGGGATGCCTCATGGGCTATGGACTAATATTGTACTCTGTGGACTTGGCCAGATCCCAATTGTTTTCCGTCAATCTGTGGGATGGGAGGACTCCTTTCAGGTTTGTTACCACAGGTGTCCCACCAAAAGAGGAATTCCAAAGCAGAACCCTGGGGAAGAGTGAAGGGACAACCCGATCTACGGTAAAAATTGGGGCCTAGGGGCATGGCAAGCCCAATATGATATCTCTCCATCCCGCCAAGGAGAGGCCTTACATGAGGACTGGGCTCAGGCTGAGGGTCACAATGTGTGTTTGTGACCATTGTGGCCCGCAAGCATGCGCGGGGCCTCATATCCAGACTGGTTTCAAGTACACTGAACCTTGGACAACATGCCAACCACAAGGTTTCTTGCCATGGGGAATGAGTTCTGATTTCTGCATCATTTTCAAACCCGGGCCGTGATTGAAGGTAAGGTCTAGGTTCTGAAGCCTGAAAACCGAGGTTGACAAGAGATGACGACCTAAGGCCATTACGGGTCCGATGAATTCAGTGTGAGGCCAGCTGTCTGGGTGGGGCCAGGAGGTCCAGGATCAAGCTGTGTCAGAAAGGGCATTAGTGCCCAGGTCAGCCTATATATTTCGGGTACAGCAGAATACTGTGCAAGTTGATCCTCATTTGGTGTTCCTGGGTAGCCCCAGAGGGCAATGTTTTTCTTCTGGAGGGCAGGCAGAGTGCTGCATTGTAGTTCTGGATTTTCAAACTGGAGGGCTTGTGGGTCAGTACACTGAGGACGGAAGTCTGAGAACCCAAGATAGGCCTAGGTTTCTGGGTGAGGATATGGCAGGCACAATTTACAGACCTGAATCGAGATCTCGTGCATCTGAAGTCAGGGCGAAGATCAGACCATCGCTCAGGTTGGACATTCTGTCCCTGATGGCCCCTTCTTGAAGGGGGGTGGATCACGAGGCCATGCGGGTTTTCCCACGATGGGAGTTGTGAGAAGCTCCCAACTGCTTAGATTCTTCTGCAGGACAATTGAGTCCTGTTGGTTGGTTCCAGGACAAGGTTTCCGAGCAGGGTGCTAAGGATGGATGGCTGGGTAGCCCACCTCGCATTCCAATTGTCTCCAAGCAACAAGACAGGTTAGATCTGCTGGATCTGGGTTAGCAACGGAGGAGGCTGAGTTTAAATGGACTCTCCTGTCGATGTGTCCTAATATGATTTTGTGTCTATGGAGACCTTGGAATGAAGCGGTGGCACTGGGGCCCTGAAGTGTTCTACTAAAGAGAGGCTATCACACAGTTCCATCGTGCAAGTTTCCCATGTGTAGATGAGATTTGTTCTGATGGGTGAGTCAAGAAACAGCCATATGCTGTTACTGAAATCCAGGACTCTGAGGAGAGAGGCCTGGAAACCAAAGCAATGGATCCGATAGGTGCCTGGGACCTGTTTGTTCCTTTTTACTGTGGGGACATTATTCTACGGGTCTGAGTGCAGGTAGGTGCTCAGATGGGCCCAGATTTCCCTGTTTGTCCTGGGAAACCCCAAATATTGGGATGGCCTCAGGGATTTTGGAGGTTTATCCTATTAGTAGGGTTGTGGCCATTGGAATGGGAACATACTATTCCTTTGGAGAGGGCAAGCACAGTCGTCAGGTTTGGCTCCAGGGGCCTGAGCCTGTAGGGTGTGTAGGCAAGGGCTCTTTGGACAGTTGTCTGAAAACACAAACTCGGCTTATGTTTCGGGTCATAGGTATGGCAGGACTGATCTACAGACCATGAGGAGAACACTTCGGGATATGAAAAAAGGGCGAGTGTGAGGCTCTTGCTCAAGTTTTTTCTCTGGATATCGTGTCACTCATGGTCGTGAAATTTCCGGGTGACTTCATGGGAAATGGACGAGTCTTACTCTCTGGGGGTTTGGCCCCGTCCAAAGAGTTTGGGGTCATCTGTGGGATGGAAGAAATCCGTTGTTTTGTTGTTGTTGATTTGTTTTGTTTTGTTTTTGTTTTTCAACCTCAGGTGTCAAACCAAATGAGGGATTCCAGAGTAGAGCCCTGGGCGGGGCGACTGGACAACCAGATATCTGGTTAAAAATTGGGGCCTAGGGACATGTCAAGCCCATTATGACATCTAATGGTCCAGCCACTGAGAGGACGTCCTAGAGGACAGGACTCACGCTGAGGGTCACAATGCGTGTTTATGCCCTCGTCGCACTCAAGAATGGGCGGGGCCTCAGGCTGAATGCTGGTTTCTCCTACACTGAACGTTGGACAACTTGCCCACCAGAAGGTAACTTGCCATGGGTAAGGAAGAGTTCTGATTTCTGCATCACAGTCACCCCTGGGAGGTGATTGGAGATAAGGTCTAGGTTCTGAAGCCTGAAAACTGAGGTAGGGAACAGATCATGACCTAAGGATATGGCGGGTTGATGTGCTCAGTGTGCGGTCAGCTGTCTAGTTGTTGGTCACGAGTTCCGGGCTCAGATTGTCAGACAGTGCATTCGTGCCCAGGTTAGACTATATTTTGGGTTCGTTCGAGTGCCGTGTACGTTCTTATCTGATGAACTCTTCAGGATATGAAGAATGAGCGAGTCTGAGGCGCGTGCTCAGGCTTTTGTCTCTGGATTTTGTATCAGCGATGGCCGTGGAATGTTGGGGAGGCCCCATGGGCCATGAACAAATCTTGCTATCTGTGCAATTGGCCCGATCCCAATTGTTTTTCGTCAATCTGTGGGACGGGAGGACTTCTTTCAGGTTTGTTACCTCAGGTCTCCCACCAAAAGAGGAATTCCAAAGCAGAGCCCTGGGGAAGAGTGAAGGGCAACCTGAACTATGGTTTAAAATTGAGGCCTAGGGGCATGGCAAGCCCAATATGCTGTCTCTCCATCCAGCCACTGAGAGGCCTTACCTGAGGACTGGGCTCAGGCTGAGGGTCACAATGTGTGTTTGTGACTAATGTGGCCCGCAATCATGGGCCGGTCCTCATGGGCAACACTGGTTTCAACTACACTGAACCTTGGAGAACATGCCATCCACAAGGTTTATTGCCATGGGGAAAGAGTTCTGATTTCTGCATCATTTTCAAACCCGGGCCGTGATTGGAGATAAGGTCTAGGTTCTGAAGCCTGAAAACCGAGGTTGAGAAGAGATGACGACCTAAGGCCATGGCGGGTCCGATGTGCTCAGAGTGCGGCCAGCTGTCTGGGTGGGGCCCGGAGTTCCAGGATCAGGCTTTTTCAGAAAGGGCATTAGTGCCCAGGTCAGCCTATATATTTGGGGTACAGCCGAATGGCGTGCAGTTTGCTCCTCATTTGTGGTTTCAGGGTAGCCCCAGAGGGCAATGTTTTTCTTCTGGAGGGCAGGCAGAGTGCTGCTTTGTAGTTCTGCATTGCCAAACTGCAGGGCTTGAGGGCCAGCAGTCTGAGACGGAAGTTTGAGAACCCAAGATAGGCCTAGGTTTCTGGGTGAGGATATGGCAGGCACAATCTACAGACCTGAATCGAGATCTCGTGCATCTGAAGTCAGGGCGAGGATCAGACGATCGCTCAGGTTGGACATTCTGTCCCTGTTGGCCCCTTCTTGAAGGGGAGCTGGATCACGAGGCCATGGGGGTTTTCCCACGATGGGAGTTGTGAGAAGTTCCCAAGTGCAAAGATTCTACTGTAGGACAATTGAGACCTGTTGGTTGGCTCCAGGACAACGTTTCTGAGCAGGGATCTAAGGATGGATGGCTGGGTAGTCCACCACGCATTCCAATTTTCTCCACACAACAAGACAGGTTAGATCTGCTGGATCTGGGGGAGCAACCGAGGAGGCTGAGTTGAAATGTACTCTCCCGTGGATGTGTCCTAATATGATTTTGTGTCTATGGAGACCTTGGAATGAAGCGGTGGCACTGGGGCCCTGAAGGGTTCTCCTAAAGGGAGGCTTTCACACAGCTCCATCATGCAAGTTTCCCATGTTTAGATGAGATTTGTTCTGATGGGTGAGTCAAGAAACAGCCATATGCTGTTCTGACTGGGTGCATTCGAGTGTCGTTTAGCTTCTTATCTGAGGAACTTTTCAGGATATGAAGAATGAGCAAGTCTGAGGCGTGTGCTCAGGCTTTTGTCTCTGGATTTTGTATCAGAGAAGGACGTGGAATGTTGGGGAGGCCTCAAGGGTCATGGACCAATCTTTTTTCTGAGGATTGGGCCCGATTCCAATTGTTTTTAGTCAATCTGTAGGATGGGAGTACTCATTTCAGGTTTGTTATCTTAGGTGTCCCACCAAAAGAGGAATTCCAAAGCAGAGCCCTGGGGAAGAGTGAAGGGACAACCCGAAATATGGTTAAAAAATGGGGCCTAGGGGCATGTCAAGCCCAATATGCTGTCTCTCCATCCAGCCACTGTAGGCCTTGTCTGAGTACTGGGCTCAGGCTGAGGGACACAATGTGTGTTTGTGACCAATGTGGCCCGCAAGCATGGACGGGGCCTCATGTAATGAAGCGGTGGCACTGTGGCCCTGAAGGGTTCTCATAAAGAGAGGCTTTCACACAGCTCCATCGTGCAAGTTTCCCATGTGTATATGAGATTTGTTCTGATGGGTGAGTCAAGAAACAGGCATATGCTGTTATTGAAATCCAGGCCTCTGAGGAGAGATGCCTGGAAGCCAAACCAATGGATCCGATAGTTCCCTAGGAGCCTGTTTGTTCCTTTTTATCTCTGGGGACATCAGTCTACGGTTCTGAGTACAGGTAGGTGCTCATATGGGCCCAGATTGCCCCTGTTTGTCATGGGAAGCCACAAATATTGGGATGGCCTCAAGGACTTTGGAGGTTTATCCTACTAGTAGGGTTGCGGCCATTGGAATGGGCACATACTATTCCCTTGGAGACGGCAAGCACAGTCGTTAAGTTTGGCTCCAGGGGCCTGAGCCTGTAGGGTGTGTAGGCCAGGGCTGTTTGGACAGTTGTCTGAAAACACAAACTCGGCTTATGTTTCGGGTCATAGGTATGGCAGGACAGATCTACAGACCATGAGGAGAACTCTTCGGGATATGAAAAAAGGGCGAGTGTGAGGCTCTTGCTCAAGTTTTTGTCTCTGGATATCGTGTCCCTGATGGTCGTGAAATTTCCGGGTGACTTCATGGGAAATGGACGAGTCTTACTCTCTGGGGGTTTGGCCCCGTCCAAAGAGTTTGGGTTCATTCTGTGGGATGGAAGAAGTCCGTTGTTCTGTTGTGGTTGATTTTTTCTGTTTGTTTTTCAACCTCAGGTATCCCACCAAATGAGGGATTCCAGAGAGAGCCCTGGGGAGTTGTGATCGTACAACCAGAAATCTGGTTAAAAATTGGGGCCTAGGGACATGACAAGCCCATTATGACATCTAATGATCCAGCCACTGAGAGGATTTACTAGAGGTCAGGAATCACGCTGAGGGTCACAATGCGTGTTTATGCCCTCGTTGCACTCAAGAATGGGCGTGACCTCAGGGTGAATACTGGTTTCTCCTACACTGAACGTAGGACAACATGCCAACCACAAGGTTTCTTGCCATGGGTAAGCAGGAGTACTGATTTCTGCATCACAGTCACCCCTGGGCAATGATTGGAGATAAGCTCTAGGTTCAGAAGCCTGAAAACTGAGGTAGGGCAGAGATGATGACCTAAGGCCATGGCGGGTCTCATGTCCTCAGTGTGCGGTCAGCTGTCTGGGTGTTGCTCAGGAGGTCCCGGCTCAGGTTGTGTCAGACAGTGTATTACTGCCCAGGTTAGACTATATAATTTGGGTACTTTCGAGTACCGTGTAGGTTTATTCTCATTTAATATGTCCGGACAGCTCATTAGGCAATATATTTTTTCTAGAGGGCAGGCAGAGTGCTGCAATGATGGTCCGGAATTGCCAAACTTGTGGGCTTCGGGGCCAGGAGTGTGAGGATGGGAGTCTGAGAACACAAGCTAGACTTGGGTTTCAGGGCGAGGGCACGGCTTGTACCCCCTGAAGATCTGAAGCAATATCTCATGCTTCTGAATTCAGAGTGAGTATCAGACGTTGGCTCAGCTTGGATTTTCTGTTCATGACGGCCCCTTCATAAAGGGAGCGGATTTTAGAGAGCGTGGAGGTTTTCCCACGTTGGGAGTGGTGGGATGCCCCCTCCAAGGATTCCTTCTGCGGGACAATTGAGACCTGTTGGACAGTCCAGGACATCCCATATGGATGTGTCCAGACCAACGTTTGTGTATGGATGCCTGGGAAGCCCGCCTCGCATTCCAATTGTCTCCTAGCGACAAGAGAGTTTAAATCTGATGGCTCTGCGGGTGCAACCGGGGTGGCTGAGTTGAAATGGACTTTCCTGAGGATGGGTCTAATGAGTGTTTGGGTCCATGAGGACCTTTAAATGGGGCGGTGGCACCGGGACACTGAAGTATTCTCAGCTTTTCACATAGCTCCCATGCACACGTTTCTTTGTGGAGACGAGGTTTGTTCTGATGGGTGCCTCAGGAAAACCCCAATGCTGGTATTGAAAACTAGTGTTTTGAGGAGACATGCCTGTAAACCAAAGCAATGGATCCGATTTTGGCCTAGGGTCCTGTCTGGTTCAATCTTCTTCTCTGGGGACATCCATCTAGGGTATGAGTGGAGGTAGATGCTCAGCTGGTGTCAGACTGACCTTGTTTGTCCCGGGCGACCTATACTATTGGGATGGCCTCAGGGTCTTTGGAGGGTTCTCCTAATTTGTATGATTTTGGACAATGGAATGGGCAGAATTCCCATGGATTGGGTAGGCACAGTCCTAATGTGTGGCTCCAGGGTCCCCAGCCTGGAGGGTGTGTGGCCCAGGACTTTGAGGACAGAAGTCTGAAAACACAAACTCAGCTTATGTTTGAGGACGAAGGTATGGCAGGCCCGATCTACAAACCATGAGAAGACATCTTCAGGATATGAAGAAAATGCGAGTCTGAGGTGCTTGCTAAGACTTTTGTCTCTGGATTTTGTTTCAGCGAATGCCGTGGAATGTCTAGGAGGCCTCATGGGCCATGGATGAATCTTCCTCTCTGTGGATTTGAGCCGATCCCAACTGTTTTTCTTCAATCTGTTGGAGGGAGGACTCCTTTCAGGGTTGTTACATCAGGTGTCCCACCAAAAGAGGAATTCCAAAGCAGAGCCCTGGGGAAGAGTGAAAGGACAACACGAACTATGGTTAAAAATTGGGCCCTATGGGCATGGCAAGCCCAATATGCTGTCTCTCCATCCAGCCACTGAGAGGCCTTACCTGAGGACTGGGCTAAGGCTGTGGGTCACAATGTGAGTTTGCCACCTATGTGGCCCGCGAGCAATGGCGGGGCCTCATCGGACAAACAGGTTTCCACTACACTGAACATTGGACAACAAGCCAACCACAAGGTTCTTGCCATTGGGAAGGAGTTCTGATTTCTGCATCATTTTCAAACTGGGCAGGGATTGGAGATAAGGTCTAGGATCTGAAACCTGAAAACCGAGGTTAGGAAGAGATAACGACCTAAGGCAATGGCTGGTCCTATGTGCTCAGTGAGCGGCAAGCTGTCTGGGTGGGCCCAGGAGGTCCAGACTCAGGCTCTGTCAGAAAGGGCATTATTGCCCAGGTCAGCCTATATATTTTGGGTACAGCCAAGAGGCATGCAGGTTGATCTTCATTTGGGGTTTCTGTGTGTCCCCAGAGGGCAATGTATTTCTTCTGCAGGGCAGGTAGAGTGCTGCATTGTAGTTCTGGATTGCCAAACTGGAGGGCTTGTGAGCCAGTAGTCTGTGTACAGAAGTCTGAGGACACAAGCTAGGCTTAGGTTTCTGGGTGAGGACATGGCAGGCACAATCTACAGACCTGAATCGAGATCTCGTGCATCTGAAGTCAGGTTGAGGATCAGACTATTTCTCAGGTTGGACGTTAGGTCCCTGATGGCCCCTTCATGATGGGGGGAGTATCACGAGGCCATGGGGGTTTCTCACGATGGGAGTTGTGAGAAGCTCCCAATTGCAAAGATTCTTCTGCAGGAAAATTGAGACCTGTTGGTTGGCTCCAGGCCAATGATTCTGAGCAGGGTTCTAAGGATGGATGGCGGGTAGACCACCTCGCATTCCAATTGTCTCCTAGCAACAAGACAAGTTAGATCTGCTGGATCTCGCGGAGCAACCGAATATGCTGAGTTGAATTGCACTCTCCCGTTCATGTGTCCTAATATGATTTTGTGTCTATGGAGATCTTGGAATGAAGTGGTTGCACTGGGGCCCTGAAGGGTTCTCCTAAAAAAGAGGCTTTGACACACCTCCCACGTGCAAGTTTCCCATGTGTAGATGAGTTTTGTTCTGATGAGTGAGTCAAGAAACAGCCATTTGCTGGTACTGAAATCCAGGCCTCTGAGGAAGATGCCTGGAAACCAAAGCAATGGATCCGTTTAGGGCCTAGGGGCCTGTTCATTCCTTTTTACCTCTGGGGATATCAGTCTACGAGTCTGAGTGCAGGTAGGTTCTCAGATGGGCTCAGATTGCTCCTGTTTGTCCTGGGAAGCCACCACTATTGGGATGGCCTCAGGGACTTTGGAGGTTTATCCTATTAGTAGGGTTGTGGCCATTGGAATGGGCACACAGAATTCCCTTGGAGAGGCCAAGTACAGTCCTCAGGTCGGCTCCAGGGGACTGAGCCTGTTGATTGTATAGGCCTGGGCTGTTTGGACAGTTGTCTTAAAACACAAACTCGGATTATGTTTCGGGTCATAGGTATGGCAGGACTGATCTACAGACCATGAGGAGAACTCTTCGGGATATGAAAAAAAGGCGAGTGTGAGGCTCTTGCTCAAGTTTTTATCTCTGGATATCGTGCCATTCATGGTCATGAAATATCCGGGTGACTTCATGGGAAATGGACGAGACCTACACTCTGGGGGTTTGGCTCCGTTCAAAGAGTTTGGGGTCATTCTGTGGGATGGAAGAAGTCCGTTTTGTTGTTGTTGTTGTTGTTTTGTTTTGTTTTTCAAACTCAGTTGTCCCACCAAATGAGGGATTCCAGAGTAGAGCCCTGGGGAGGGGCAATTGGACAACCAGAAATCTGGTTTAAATTTTGGGCCTAGGGACATGTCAAGCCATTATGGCATCTAATGGTCTATCCACTGACAGGACGTACTAGAGGACAGGACTCACGCTGAGGGTCACAATGCGTGTTTATGCCCTCGTCGCACTCAAGAATGAGCGGGGCCTCAGGGTGAATCCTGGTTTCCCCTACACTGAACGTTGGACAACATGCCAACCATAAGGTTTATTGCCATGGGTAAGGAAGAGTTCTTATTTCTGCATCACACTCACCCCTGGGCAGTGTTTGGAGATAAGGTCTAGGTTCTGAAGCCTGAAAACTGAGGTAGGGAAGAGATGATGACCTAAGGCCACGGTGGGTCTTTTGAGCTCAGTGTGCGGTCAGCTGTCTGGGTGTTGCTCAGGAGGTCCCGGCTCAGGGTGTGTCAGACAGTGCATTACTGCCCAGGTTAGACTATATAATTTGGGTACATTCGAGTGCCGTGTAGGTTTATTCTCATTTAATGTGCTCGGGCAGCTCATTGGGCAATATTTTGTTTCTTGAGGGCAGGCAGAGTGCTGCAATGTGTGTTTGCCACCTATGTGGCCCGCGAGCAATGGTGGGGCCTCATCGGACACACATGTTTCCACTACACTGAACATTATACAACAAGCCTACCACAAGGTTTCTTGCCATCGGGAAAGAGTTCTGATTTCTGCATCATTTTCAAACATGGACAGTGATTGGAGATAAGGCCTAGGTTCTAAATCCTGAAAACCGAGGCTGGGAAGAGATAACGACCTAAGGCAATGGCTGGTCCGATGTGCTCATTGAGCGGCCAGCTGTATGGGTGGGGCCAGGATGTCCAGGCTAAGGCACTGTCAGAAAGGGCATTATAGCCCAGGTCAGCCTATATATTTTGGGTACAGCCAAGGTTGAACTTCATTTGCGGTTTCTGGGTAGCCCCAGAAGGCAAGGATTTTCTTTTGGAGGGCAGGCAGAGTGCTGCACTATAATTCTGGATTGCCAAACTGGAGGGCTTGTGGGCCATAAGTCTGAGGATGGAAGTCTGAGGACACAAGCTAGGCTTAGGTTTCTGGGTGAGGACATGGCAGGCACAATCTACATATCTGAACCGAGATCTGGTGCATCTGAAATCATGGTGAGGATCAGACGATCGCTCAGGTTTGACCTTATGTCTCTGAGGGCCACTTCATGAAGGTGGGGGGGATCACGAGGCCATGGGTGTTTTCTCACGATGGGAGTTGTGAGAAGCTCCCAACTTCAAAGATTCTTCTGCAAGACAATTGAGACCTGTTGGTTGGCTCCAGGCTAACGGTTCCGAGAAGGTTTCTAAGGATGGATGGCTGGGTAGTCCACCTCGCATTCCAATTGTCTCCTAGCAACAAGACAAGTTATATCTGCTGGATATCGCGGAGCAACCGAATACGCTGAGTTGAAATAGACTCTCCTGTGTATGGGTCCTAATGTGTTTTTGTGTCTATGGATACTTTGGAATGACGTGGTGGCACTGGGGCCATGAAGGGTTCTCCTAAACAGAGGCTTTGACATCACTCCCACGTGCAAGTTTCCCATGTGTAGGTGAGATTTGTTCTGGTGGGTGAGTCAAGAAACAGCCATATGCTGTTATTGAAATCCAGGCCTCTGAGGAGAGATGCCTGGAAACCAAAGCAATGGATCCGATTAGGGCCTAGGGGCCTGTTCGTTCCTTTTAACCTCTTCGGATATCAATCTACAAGTCTGAGTGCAGGTAGGTTCTCAGATGGTCTCAGATTGCTCCTGTTTGTCCTGAGAAGCCACCACTATTGGGATGGCCTCAGGGACTTTTGAGATTTATCCTATTAGTAGTGTTGTGTTCATTGGAATGGGCACACAGAATTCCCTTGGAGAGGGCAAGTACAGTCCTCAGCTTGGATCCAGGGGCCTAAGCCTGTAGGCTGTGTAGGCCAGGGCTGTTTGGACAGTTGTCCGAAAACAGAAACTCGGCTTATGTTTCGGGTCATAGGTATGGCAGGACTGATCTACAGACCATGAGGAGAACTCTTCGGGATATGAAAAAAAGGCGAGTGTGAGGCTCTTGCTCAAGTATTTATCTCTGGATATCATGACATTCATGGTCATGAAATTTCCGGGTGACTTCATGGGAAATGGACGACTCTTACTCCCTGGGGAATTGGCCCATTTCCAAGGAGTTTGCGGTCATTCTTGGGACGGAAGAAGTCCGTTTTTTGTTGTTGTTGTTTTGTTTTGTTTTGTTTTGTTTTTCAAACTCAGGCGTCCCACCATATGAGGGATTTCAGAGAAGAGCCCTGGGGAGGGGCGATTTGACAGCCAGAAATCTGGTTAAAATTGCGTCCTAGGGACAGCTAGGCTTGGGTTTCAGGGCGAGGGCACGGCATGTACTCCCTGAAGATCTGAAGCAATATCTCATGCATCTGAAGTCACAGCGAGGATCAGACGTTGGCTCAGCTTGGATTTTCTGTTCATGACGGCCCCTTCATAAAGGGAACCTAATCTCGAGGCCGTGGAGGTTTTCCCACGTTGGGAGTGGTGGGATGCCCCCTCCAAGGATTCCTTCTGCGGGACAATTGAGAGAGACCTGTTGGACAGCTCCAGGACATCCCATATGAATGAGTCCAGACCAATGTTCGAGGATGGATGCCTGGGAAGCCCGCCTAGCATTCCAATTGTCTCCTAGCGACAAGACAGTTTAGATCTGATGGCTCTGCGGGAGCAACCGGGGTGGCTGAGTTGAAATGGACTTTCCTGAGGATGGGTCTAATGTGTGTTTGTGTCCATGAGGGCCTTGGAATGGGCGGTGGCACCGGGACCCTGAAGTATTCTCCTAAGCTTTTGACATAGCTCCCATGCACAAGTTTCCTTGTGGAGACGAGGTTTGTTCTGATGGTTGCCTCAGGAAAACCCCAATGGTTGTATTGGCATCTAGGGTTTTGAGGAGACATGCCTGTAAACCAAAGCAATGGATCTGATTTTGGCCTAGGGTCCTGTCTGGTTCAATCTTCTTCTCTGGGGACATCCTTCTAGGGTATGAGTGGAGTTAGATGCTCAGCTGTGTCAGACTGCCCTTTTTTGTCCCTGGCGACCTATACTATTGGGATGGCCTCAGGGACTTTGGAGGGTTCTCTTAATTTGTACAATTTTGGACAATGGAATGGGCAGAATTCCCATGGATTGGGTAGGCACAGTCCTAATGTGTGGCTCCAGGGTCCCCAGCCTAGAGGGTATGTGGCCCAGGACTTTGAGGACAGAAGTCTGAAAACACAAACTCAGCTTATGTTTGGGGACGTAGGTATGGCAGGCCCCATCTACAAACCATGAGAAGACATTTTCAGGATATGAAGATAGGGCGAGTCTGAGGCGCTTGCTCAGGCTTTTGTCTCTGGATTTTGTATCAGTGATGGCCGTGGAAGGTCGAGGAGGCCTCTTGGGCCATGGACGAATCTTGCTCTCTGTGGATTTGGCCCGATCCCAATTGTTTTTCGTCAATCTGTTGGAGGGAGGACTCCTTTCAGGGATGTTACATCAGGTGTCCCACCAAAAGAGGAATTCCAAAGCAGAGCCCTGGGGAAGAGTGAAGGGACAACATGAACTATGGTTAAAAATTGGGGCCCAGGCGCATGGCAAGCCCAATATGCTGTCTCTTCATCCAGCCACTGAGTGTCCTTACCTGAGGACTGGACTAAGGTTGAGGGTCACAATGTGGGTTTGCTACCTATCTGGACCACGAGCAATGGCGGGGCCTCAAGGGACAAACTGGATTCCACTACACTGAACGTTGGACAACAAGCCAACCGCAAGTTTTCCCTCCATCGGGAAAGAGTTCTGATTTCTGCATCATTTTCAACCTGGGCAGTGATTGGAGATAAGGTCTAGGTTCTGAAGCCTGAAAACTGAGGTTGGGAAGGGATAACGACCTAAGGCCATGGGGGGTCTGAAGTTCTCAGTTTGTAGCCAGCTGTCTGGGTGGTCCTATGAGGTCCAGGCTCAGGCTGTGTCAGAAAGGGCATTATTGCCCAGGTTATCCTATATATTTTGGGTATAGCCAAGTGTCGTGCAGGTTGATCTTCATTTGGGGTTTCTAGGTAGCCCCAAAGGGCAATGTATTTCTTCTGCAGGACAGGTAGAGTGCTGCATTGTAGTTCTGGATTGCCAAACTGGAGGGCTTGTGAGCCAGTAGTCTGTGTACAGAAGTCTGAGGACACAAGCAAGGCTTAGGTTTCTAGATGAGGACATGGCAGGCACAATCTACAGACCTGAACCGAGATCTCGTGTATCTGAATTCAGGGTGAGGATCAGACGATCGCTCAGGTAGAACCTTATGTCCCTGATGTCCCCTTTATGAAGGGGGGGATCATGTGGCCATGGGGGTTCTCTCACGATGCGAGTTCTGAGAAGCTCCCAACTGCAAATATTCATCTGCAGGACTATTGAGACCTGTTGGTTGGCTCCAGGCCAACGATTCCGAGCAGGGTTTTAAGAATGGATGGCGTGGTAGGCCACCTCATATTCCAATTGTCTCCTAGCAACAAGACAATTTAGATCTGCTGGATCTCGCGGAGCAACCGAATACACTCAGTTGAAATGGACTCTCCTGTTGATGGGTCCTAATGTGTTTTTGTGTCTATGGAGACCTTGTAATGGGGCAGTGGCACACAGGCCCTGAAGGATTCTCCTAACTGGAGGTTTTGAGACATCTTCAAAGGATAATTTTCCCATGTGGAGAAGAGATTTGTTCTGATTGCTGCCTCATGAAATCCCCATATGCTAATATTGGAAACCAGGCCTCTGAGGAGAGATACCTGTAACCGAAAGCAATGAATCATATTCAGGACTAGGGGCCTGTCTGATTCAATCTTCATCTCTGGGGACATCCATCTACGCTGAGTCGAGGTAGATGCTCAGCTGGTTTCAGATGACCCTTGTTTGTCATGGCGGCCTACATTATTGGGATGTCCTTGGGGACTCTGGAGGTTTTTCCTAATTTGTACGGTTGTGGACAATGGAATGGGCAGAATTCCCGTGGTATGGACAGGCACAGTCCTGATGTGTGGCTCCAGGGGCCCCAGCCTGAAGGGTCTGTGGGCCAGGAATGTGGGGACAGAAGTCTGAAAACACAAACTCGGCTTAGGTTTGGGAAGTAGGTATGGCAGGCCCGATCTACAGACCGTGAGGAGAACTCTTTGGGATACGACAAAAGAGAGAGTGTGAGGCGTTTGCTCAGACTTTTGTCTCTGGATTTGTTGTCAACGATGGCTGTGGAATCTCGGGGAGGCCTCATGGGCCATGGACGAGACTTCCTCTCTGTGAATTTGGTCCAATCCCAATTGTTTGGGGTCAATCTGAAGGATGGGAGGAGTCCTTTTAGTTTTGTTACCTCAGGTTTCCCACCAAAAGAGGGATTCCAAAGCAGAGCTCTGGGGAGGGATGAATGGACAACCCGAACAATCCAATTGGGGTGAGGTCGAGAACCGAGCAGGTTGATCCTCAGTTGGGGTTTATGGATATCCCCATAGAGCAACGTTTTTCTTCTGGAGGGCCAGCATAGGGTTGCATTTTGTTTCCATAATTCCAAGCTTGAGGACATGTTTGCCAGAAGTGTGAAGAAGGAAGTCTGAAAACACAAGGTAGCACGAGGTTTGGGCCGACTGTGCAGAGGAAGAATCGAGATCTCCTGCATCTGAGGTCAGGGCTAGTACCAGATGTTGCCTCAAGCTGGAGTTTGTGACCATGACGGCCCCTTCCTGAAGGGGGTGGGGGCATCATGAGGCCAGGGAGGTTTCCCTACGCTGGGAGTTGTGAGCTGCTCCAAACTTCAAAGTTTCCTTCTTCAGGACAGTCGAGTACTATTGGATGGTTCCAGGATACCCCATACAGAAAAACTCGAGAGCAGGGGCCTAAGCATGGATGCCGAGAAACGCCAACTCACCTTTCCATTGCCTGGTCGAGACAAGGCACGCTCAATCTGCGGGCTCTTGGTGAGCTACCCAGAAGGCTGAGTTTAAATGGACTTTCCTGCGGATGAGTCATAATGTGGGTTGGTGGCCATGGAGACCTTGGAATGTGGCAGTAGCTAAGGGACTCTGCAGGATTCTCCAACCCGAAGGGTTTGACACAACTCCAACAAGGAAGCTTTCCATGCGGAGATGAGAGGTGTTCTGTCTGGTGCCTCCGGATAGCCCCATATGCTGGTCTTCGAACCCAGGCCTCTGAGGTGTGATACCTGGACACCAAAGCAAGAGTTCATAATAGGGCCTAGGGGCCTGTCTGGTTCAATCTTCTGTCTCTGCGGATATCAGTCTGTGTGTCTGCATGGAGGTAGTAGTTGCTCAGCTGGTGTCATAATGCCCCTGTTTGTCCAGTGCGGCTTGCAGTAGTGGGATGTCCTTGGGGACCTTGAGGTTTCTACTATTTTGTAGAGTTGTGGCCAATGGAACGGGCAGTTTCTTAGGAGAGAGCAGGCACAGTTCTGTGGTGTGGCTCCAGAGACCCCAGCCTGGAGGCGGTGTGGGCCACGGCTGTGCAGACAGACATCCAAAAATCCAAACTCAGCTCAGGTTTGGGGCCGAGGTTATGGCAGGCCTGATCTACAGTCCGTGAGGGGAGCTCCTCTGGATATGAAAGAAGGGTGAGAGGGAGGCAGTCGCTCAGTCTTTTGTCTCTGGATATTGTGTCCACAATGGCCGTTTAATGTAGGAGTTGCCTCATGGGTCGTAGAAGTCTCCCTCTCTGGTAGTTTGTCCAGCCCCCCAAGAGTTTGGGGTCATTCTGTGGGAAGGGAAGAGTGCTGTTTTCTGCTTCATGTGTCCCCCCAGTAGAGGGTTTCTGGAGCATAGCAGTGGGTACTGACAACTGGAATACTCGCTCTCTGGTTAAGCCTGGGGGCCTATGGATATGACAAGCCCCATATGCAGGATCTTGGTCCAGCCACTGAGAGGCGTTACTTTAATACGGGACTCACGCTACAGGTCACAATGCATGTCTGTGCCCTAGGCGGCCGTCAAGCACTGGCGGGGCCTTTCCGACAATGCAGGTTTTCCCACATTGAACGTTGGACAACATGCCAACCACAAATTTTTGGCCATGGGGAAGGAGGAATTCTAATTTCTGCATCACGTTCACCCCTGGGCAGTGATTGGAGATAAGGTCTAGGTTCTGAAGCCTGAAATCCGAGGTTGGGAAGAGATGACGAACTACAGCCATAGCGGGTCCCTTGTGTCCAGGTTGGAGCCAGCTGTCTAGGTGTCGTTTGGGATGTCTTGTCTCAGGCTGTGCCAGACAGGGCATTCGTATTCAGGGTAGGCTGTATAATTGCTTTACAGTCGAGTGGCATGCATTAGATAATCATTTGGGGTTTCTTATTAGCAGCATAGGGCAAAGATTTTCTTCTGGAGGGCAGGCAGAGTGCTGCATTGTGGCTTCGGAATTCCCAAACTGGAGGGCTTGTGGGCCAGGAGAGTGAGGACGGAAGCCTGAGAACACAAGCTAGGCTTAGGTTTCGGGGAAGGACATGACAGGCACAGCCTGCAGAGCTTAATTGAGATCTCATGAGTCTGAAGTCAGGTCGAGGATCAGACTTTGGCTCAGGTTGGAGTTTCTGTCCATATTGGCCCCTTCATGAAGGGGGGGGCATTATGAGGCCATGGGGGTTTTCCCACTATTAGAGTTGTGAGATGCTCCAAACCGCAAGGATTCCTTCTGTGGGACAATTAAGATTTGTTGGATGGCTCCAGGACGTCTCATAAGGTATTTATCCAGAACAGGGTTCTAAGTATGGATGCCTGGGCAGGAAGCCTCAATTCCAATTGTCTCCTAGCAACAAGAATCTTTTGATCTGCTGGCTTGGGGTAGCATCAGAGGGGGCTGAGTTGGAATGGACTTTCCTGAGGATGGTCTTAAATGAGTTGAAATGGACGTTCCTGAGGATGGTCTTAATGTTGGTTTGAGTCCATTGAGACCTTGGTATGGGGCAGTGGCACCAGTACCCTGAAGGATTCTCCTAACCAGAGGTTATAACAAAGCTCCAATGAGCACGTTTTCCATGGGGAGACGAGATTTGTTCTTATTGGTGCCTCAGGAAACCACCATTTGCTGGTATTGGAAATGAGGCCTCTGAGGAGAGATGACTGGAAACCCAAGCAATGGATCTGATTAGGGCCTAGGGGCCTGTCCGGTTCAATATTCTTCTCTGGGGACATCTTTTGTCTGAGTGGAGGTAGTTGCTCAGCTGGTTTGAGATCACACCTGTTTGTCCTGGGCGGCCTACACTATTGGGATGGCCCCGGTAACTTTGGAGGTTTTTCCTAATATGCAAGGTTGTGGCCAATGGAATGGGAAGAATTCTCTTGAAAGGGAAGCACAGTCCTGAGGTATGGCTCCAGGGACCCAAGTGTGGAGCGTGTGTGGTCCATGGCTATTTGAACAAAAGTCTGAAAACACAAACTCCACTTAGGTTGGGTCTGTAGGTATGCCCGGCCCGATATATAGACCGTGAGGAGAACTCTTCGGGATATGAACAAAGGGCGAAAGTGAGGTGTTTGCTCATGCTTATTTTTTTCTGGATATGTGTCACCGATTGCCATGGAATGTCCGGGGGACCTCATGGGCCATCGATGAGGCCCCCTTTATGGGGATTTGACCCAATCCCAAGAGTTTGGGGTCATTCTGTGGGAAGGGAGGAGGCCTTTCTGGTTTTTTTTTTGTTTTTTTTGTTTTTTTTTTTACCTCAGGTGGACTACCAAAAGAGGGATTCCACAGCAGAGTCCTGGGGAGGGGCGACTGGACAACCAAAACCCTGGTTAACATTGGGACCTAAGAACATGGCAAGCCCCATATGTGGGCTCTTGGTCCAGACACTGAGAGGCCTTCCTTGAGCATAGGGCTCACATTGAGTTTCACAATGTGTTTTTGTGCCCAAGGAGCCCCTCAAGTCAGGGCGTGGCCTAATGTACCATGCTGGTTTCTCCTACACTGAACGTTGCACAATATGGCAACCACAAGTTTTCTGGCCATGGGGAAGAAGGAGTTCTAATTTCTGCAACACTTTCACTCCTGGACTGTGATTGGATTTAAGGTTTAGGTTCTGAAGCCTGAAAACTGAGGTTGGGAAGAGATGAAGACCTAAGGCCATGGTGTGAATGATGTGCTCAGTGTTCGGCCAGCTGTTGAGTGTGGGTTGGGAGGTGCAGGCTCAGGCTGTGGCAGACAGGGAATTAGTGCCCAGGCTAGACTGTATCATTGGGGTGCAGTCGAGTTTCGTGCAGGTTGGTACTCATTTGTGGTTACTGGGTAGCCCCAGAGGGCAACGTTTTTCTTCTGGAAAGAAGACACAGTGCCACATAGTGGCTACAGAATTCCCAAACTGGAAGGCTTGTGGGCCAGGAGTGTGAGGAAAAAATTCTGAGAACACAAGCCAGACTTAGATTTCGGGGTGAGGGGACGGCAGGAACCGTCTGCAGAGATGCTTCCAGATCCCGTGTACCTGAAGACAGAGCTAGGATCAGACGTTGGCTCAGGTTGGAGTTTCTGTCCATGACGGCCCCTTCATGAAGGGGAGTGTGTCACGAGGCCATGGAGGTTTTCCCACGATGGGAATTGTGAGATGCTCCAAACCGCAATGATTCCTTCCGTGGGACAGTCGAGACCTGCTGGATGGCTCCAGGACATCCCATAAGGAAGCTATCCAGAGCAGGGTTCTAAGGATGGATGCCTGGGCAGCCTGCCTCCCATTCCAGTGTCTCATAGCGCCAAGGCAAATTCGATCTGCTGGATCTCGGGGAGTAACCGAGGCGGGTGTGTTGAAATGGGTGAGTTGAGGATGGGTCAAAATGTGCATTTGTGTCCATGGAGACCTTGGAATGGGGTGCTTCATCCGGGGCCTTGAGGGATGTTCATAACCGGAGGTTTTGATGGAGCTCTAAAGAGTACGTTTCCTATGTAGAGAAGAGAATTGTTTTGATGAGTGCCTAAGGAATATCCCATATGCTGGTATTGGAAACCAGGCCTCTGAGGAGAGATGCCTGGAAACAAAAGCAATGGATATGATTAGGGCCTAGGTGCCTGTCCGGTTCAATCTCTTTCCTGGGGATACGTGTCTATGGACCTGAGGGGAGGTAGTTGCTCGGCTTGTGTCAGATCGCCCCTGTTTTTCCTGGGCAGCCTATAATATTGGGAATGGCCTCGAGATTTTTGAGTTTCTCCTAATCTATAGGGTTGTGGCCAATGGAATGGGCAGAAATCCCCTGGAGAGGGCAGGCACAGTTCTGAGTTTGGCTCTAGGGGCCCAGCATCCTTGAGGGTTGTGTGGGCCAGGCCTGTGGGGACAGAAAGTCTGAAAACACAAATTCCGCTTAGGATTGGGGACATAGGTATGGCACGCCCAATCTACAGACCGTGATAACACTTCGGGATATGAAAAAGGGTGAGTTTGAGGTGCTTGCTCAGGTTTTTTCTCTGGATTTGTGTCAACAATGCGGGTCGAATGCTGGCGTGGCCTCATGGGTTGTGGACGGCTTTCCTTCTCTGAGGATTTGACCCAATCCCAAGAGTTTGCGTACATTCTGTGGGATGGGAGGTGTCCTTTCTGTTTTTTTATTTTATTTTATGTACCTCATGTGTGCCAATAAAAGAGGGATTCCCGAGCAGAGTCCTTGGTAGGGACAACTGGATAATCCCAACTCTGTTTAAGTTTGGGGGCCTAGAGGCATGGCAAGTCCAATATGTGGGCACTTGATTCAGACACTGAGAGGTCTTCCTTGAGGACAGGGCTCATGCTGAGGGTCACAATGCCTATTTGTGCCCAACAAGGCCCTCAAGCATGGGAAGGGCCTCATGGGCCACGCTGGATTCTCCTACACTGAACGTTGGAGAATATGCCAACCACAAGTTTTCCGGCCATGGCGAAGGAAGAGTTGTGATTTCTGCATCACGTTCACCCCTGGACAGTGATTGGAGTTTAGGTCTAGGTTCTGAAACCCGAAAACCGAGGTTGGGAAGAGATGAAGACCTAAGGACCTGATGGGTACAATGAGCTCAGTGTGTGGCTAGTTGTTGAGCGTAGGTCTGGAGGTGTGGGCTCATGCTGTGTCAGACAGGTCATTAGACAGGGTAGACTGTATATTTGGGGTGCAGTCGAGTGGCGTTCAGTTGATCCTCATTCGGGTTTCTAGGTAGCGCAATAAGGAAACGTTTTTCTTCTGGAGGGCAGGCAGAGTGCTGCATTGTGGCCCCAGTATTGCGAAATTGTAGGGCTTTTGGGCCAGGTGTGTGAGGTCTGTAGTCTGAGAACACAAGCTAGGCTTAGTTTTTGGGGTGAGGGCACAGTAGGCACTCTCTGCAGAGCTGAATCAAGATCTCATGCACCTGAAGCCAGGGCGAATATCAGACGTTTGCTCAGGTTGGAGTTTCTGTCCATGATGGCCCCTTTATAAAGTGGAGCGTCTCAAGAGGCCATGAAGATTTTCCCACAATGGGAGTTGTGAGATGCACCAGACTGCAAAGATTCCTTCTGTGGGACACTTGAGACCTGTTGGATGGCTCTAGGATGTCCCATATGGAACGACTCCAGAGTAGGGTTCTAAGGATGGATGCCTGGGCAGCCCGCCTCCCATTCGAGTTGTCTCCTAGCAACAAGGCAGGTTTGATCTGCAGGCCCTGGGGGAGAAACCAAGGGGGATGAGTTGACATGGACTCTACCGAGGATAGATCATAATGTGGGTTTAAGTCCATGGAGACCTTGGAATGGGGTGCTTGATCCGGGGCTCTGAAAGATTCTCCTAAACAGAGGTTTTTATAGAGCTCCAAAGAGTACATTTCCTATGTGGAGACGAGATTTTTCTATGAGTGCCTCAGTAATCCCCCATATGCTGGTATTGGTAACCTGGCCTCTGAGGAGAGATGCCTGGAAACAAAAACAATGGATCTGATTAGGGCCTAAGTGCCTGTCCAGTTCAATCTTATTCTATGGGGATATCTGTCTCTGGGTCTGAGTGGAGGTAGTTTCCTAACTTGTGAAACATCATCCCGGCTTGTCCTGGGCAGCCAACACTATTGGGATGGCCTAGGGGAGTTTGGAGGTTTCTCCTAATCTATAGGGTTATGGCCAATGGAAATGGCAGAATTCCCCTGGAGAAGGAAGCCACAGTCCTCAGGTGTGGCTCCAGGGGCCACAGCTTGGATGGTGTGTGGGCCAGGACTCTGGGGACAGAAGTCTGAAAACACAAACTCAGCTTAGGTTTGGGGATGTATGTATGAAGGCTCGATCTACAGACCGTGGGAATTTTCCGGGTTATGAAGAAAGGGCGAGTATGTGGCGTTTGCTCAGGCTTTTGTCTCTGGATTTTGTGCCTACGGTGGCCGTGGAATGTCGGGGTGTCCTCAAGGGCCATGGACATGTCTTTCTCTGGTGATTTGGCCTGATCCCAAGTGGTTGGGATCATTCTGTGGATGGGAAGTGTCCTTTCTGTATTTTTTTTTTTTTTACCTCAGTTGTCCCACCAAAGAGGGATTCCAGAGCAGTGCCCTGAGTAGGGGTGATTAGACATGTCTAACTCTGGTTGAGATTGGGGGACTAGGGGCTTGGCAAGCCCCATATGTGGGCTGTTGTTCCAGTCACTAAGAGGCTTTACATGAGGATAGGTCTCACGCTGAGGGTCACAATGTGTGTTTGTGCAAATTGTAGCCCTCAGGGATAGGTGGGGCCTCATAGTCCATGCTGCTTTCTCCTACAATGAACGTTGGACCACATGCCAACCACAAGGTTTCTTGCCATGGCAAAGGAGAAGTTCTGATTCTTGTATCACGTTCACTCCTGAGCAGTGAGTGGAGATAAGGTCTAGGTTCTGAAGGTGAAAACTGAGGTTGGGTAGCGATGATGGCTGAAAGCCATTGTGGGTTTGATATGCTCAGTGTACGGCCAGCTGTCTGGGTGTTGGACTGGAGGTCTGCCTTCATGCTTTGTCAGACAGGGCTTCAGTGAACAGGCTAGATTGTATAATTGGTGTATGGTCGAGTGGCATGCAGGTTGTTACTCATTTGGCGTTTCTGGTTAGCCCTATAGGGCAACATTTTTCTTCTGGAGGGCAGGCAGAGTGCTGCATTGTGTCTCCAGAATTGCCAAACTGGATGGGTGTCGCCAGGATTGTGAAGACGGAAGTCTGAGAACACAAGTTAGGCTTAGGTTTCGGGGCGAGGGCACAGCAGGCACACTCTCAAGTGCTGAATCGAGATCTCGTGCTTCTGAATTCAGGGCGCGGATCAGACTTTGGCTTAGGATGGAGTTTCTGTCCATGATGGCCCATTTATGAAGGTGTGGGGCATCATGAGGAAATGGAGGTTTTCTCACAGTGGGATTGTGTGATGCTTCAAACCACAAGGATTCATTCTGTGAGACAGTCAAGACAGGTTGGTTGGATTCAAGACGTCCCATAAAGTAATTCTCCAGAGCAGGGTTCTAAGGATGGATGCCTGGGCAGCCCACCTCGCATTCCAACTGTCTCCTAGTGACAAGGCAGGTTTGATCTGCTGGCTCTGGGTGAGCAGCCGAGTGGGCTGATTTGAAATGGACTCTCCTGAGGATGGATCATAATGTAAGTTTGTGTCCTTGGAGACCTTGGAATTGGGCCATGGTGCCAGCGCCTTGAAGGATCCTCCTAACCTGAGGTATTGACACAGCTCCAAAGAGCAAGTTTCTCATGTGGAGATGAGATCTGTTCTGATTGTTTCTCTAGGAAACCCCCATATTCTGATATTGGAAACCAGGCCTCTGAGGAGAGATACATAGAAACCAAAGCAATGGATCAGAAGTTGGCTCAGGTTGGAGTTTCTGTCCATGATGGCCCCTTTATAAAGGGGAGCCTCTCATGAGGCCATGTAGGTTTTCCCACGATATGAGTTGTGAGATGCTCCAATCTGCAAGGATTCCTTCTGCAGGACAGTCAAGACCTGTTGGAAGGCTCCCAGGACATCCCATATGGAACGGCGCCAGAGCAGGATTCCAACGATGGATGCCTAGACAGTCTGCTTTGCATTCAAGTTGTCTCCTAGCGACAAGGCAGGTTTGATATTCTGGCTCTGGGGGAGTAATCAACGGGGCTGAGTTGAAATGTACTCTCCTGCCGAATGGTCATAATGCGGGTTTGTGTCCATGGATACCTTGGAATAGGGCGGTGGCTCCGGTTATCTGAAGCTTTCTCCTAACTGGAGGTTTTTACAGATCTCCAAAGGATAAGTTTCCCATGTGGAGACAAGATTTGTTCTGATTAGTATCTCTGGAATCCCCATATGCTGGTATTGGAAAACAGGCCTCTGAGGAGAGATGCTTAGAAACAAAAGCAATGGAACCCATTACGTTCTAGGGGCCTGTCCAGTTTAATACCTTTCTCTTGGGATATCTGTCTACGGGTGAGTTGAGGTCGTTGCTCAGCTTGTGACCGATCACCCCTCTTTGTACTGGGCGGCCTACACTATTGGAATGGCCTCTGGGACTTTGGAGGTTTCTCCTAATCTGTAGGGTTGTGGCCAATGGAATGGAAAGAATTTCCTTGGAGAGGGCAGGCACAGTCCTGAGGTGTGGCTCCAGGGGCCTCAGCCTGGAGGCGGTGTGGGACAGGGATGTCAGGATAGAAGTCTGAAAACACGATTTGGGGACATAGGAATGGCAGGCCCGATCTACAGACTATGAGGAGAATTTTTTGGGCTATGACCTAAGGGTGAGGCTTATGTCTCTGGATTTTGTGTCAATAGTGGCTGTGGAATGTCGGGCTGGCCTCATGGGACATGGAGGAGTATTTCTCTCTGGGGATGGCCTGATTCCAAATGATTGCGGTCATTCTGTGGGTGGGAGGAATCCTTTCTGTGTTTACTTACCTCAAATGTCCCACCAAAGAGGGATTCCAGAGCAGAGCCCTGAGTAGGGGTGACTAGATGTCTCTACCTCTGGTTAAGATTGGGTGACTTGGGGCATGGCAGTCCCCATATGCGGGCTCATGGTCCAGCCACTGAGAGGCTTTACTTGAGGACAGGGCTCAAACTGAGGGTCCCAATGTGTGTATTTGCCCACCGCAGCTCTTAAGCATGGGCAGGGTCTCAGGGACCCTACACTACCCTCAGGGACGCTACTACTACTCATGTAGGCCCTACAGGGGTACTACACTGAACTTTGGATAAGATGCCAAACACAAGATTCTGGCGAGAGGGAAGGAGGAGTTATGGTTTTTGCATCACGTTCACCCATGGGAAATGAGTAGAGATAAGGTCTAGGTTTCTGTAGCCTGAAAACCAGGTTGGAAAGAGATGGCAACCTAAGGCCATGGCGGTTCAGATGTTCTCAGTGTACGGAAAGCTGTCTGGGTGTCGGTTGGGAATTCAGGCCTCAGGTTGTGTCAGACAGGGCATTAGTGCACAGGCTAGACTATATAATTGGTGTACAGTTGAGTGGCATGCAGGTGTATCCTCATTTGAGGTTTCTGGGTAGACCCATAGGGCAAGTTTTTCTTCTAGAGGGCAGGAAGAGTGCAGCACTGTGTCATCGGAAATCCCAAAATGGAGGGCGTGTGGTCCAGGAGAGTGAGGACGGAAGTCTGAGAACACTAGCTATGCTTAGGTTTTGGGGTGAGGGGACAGCAGGTGCACTCTGAAGAGCTTAATCAAGATCTCGTGCACCTGAAGTCAAGGCGAAGATCAGCCGTTGGCTCAGGTTGGAGTTTCTTTCCATGATCCGCCTTTCTGAAGATAGGGGGCATCATGTGACCTTGGAAGCTTTCCATGATATGAGTTGTGAGGTGGTCCATGCACAAGGATTCCTGTGGAACAGTCGAGACCTGTTGGATGGCTCAAGGATGACCCATAAGGAACGACGCAAGAGCAGGATTCTAAAGGTTCTAAGGATCTCTAAGGAGAGATGCCTGGAAACCAAGAAATAGATCCGATAGGTGCCTATGGGCCTGTTCGTTCCTTTTTAACTCTGGGGACATCAGTCTATGGGTCTGAGGCGGTAGGTGCTCAGATGGGCCCAGATTGCCCCTGTTCGTCCTGGGAAGCCACAAATATTTGGATGGCCTCAGGGACTTTGGAGGTTTATCCTCTTAGTAGGGTTGTGGCCATTGGAATGGGCACATACAATTCCCTTGGAGAGGGCAATCCCAGTCTTCATGTTGGGCTCCAGGGGCCAAAGCCTGTAGGGTGTGTAGGCCTGAAAACCGAGGTTGAGAAGAGATGACGAACTAAGGCCATGACGGGTCCGATGTGCTCAGTGTGCGGCCAGCTGTCTGGGTGGGGCATGGAGGTCCAGGCTCAGGGTGTGCCATAAAGGGCTTTAGTTCCCAGGTCAGCCTATATATTTGGGGTACAGCAGAATGCCGTGCAGGTTGATCCTCATTGGGGGTTTCTGGGTAGCCACTGAGGGCAATGTTTTTCTTCTGGAGGGCAGGCAGAGTGCTGCATTGTAGTTCTGGATTGCCAAACTGGTGGGCTTGTGGGCCAGTAGTCTGAGGACGGAAGTCTGAGAAGCCAAGCTAGACCTCGGTTTCTGGGTGAGGATATGGCAGGCACAATCTACAGACCTGAATCGAGATCTCGTGCATCTGAAGTCAGGGCGAGGATCAGACGATCACTCAGGTTGGACATTCAGTCCCTGATGGCCCCTTTTGAAGGGGGGGGTGGATCACGAGGCCTTGGGGATTTTCCCACGATGGGAGTTTTGAGAAGCTCCCGACTGCAAAAATTCTTCTGCAGGACAATTGAGACTTGTTGGTTGGCTCCAGGACAATGATTCCGAGCAGGGTTCTAAGGTTGGATGGCTGGGTGGCACACCTCGCATTCCAATTGTCTCCAAGCAACAAGACAGGTTAGATCTGCTTGATCTGGGGGAGCAACCGAGGATGATGAGTTCAGATGGATTCTCCGTGGATGTGTCCTAATATGATTTTGTGTATATGGAGACCTTGGAATGAAGCGGTGGCACTGGGGCCCTGAAGGGTTCTCCTAAAGAGAGGCTTTCACAAAGCTCCACTGTGCAAGTTTCCCATGTGTAGATGAGATTTGTTCTGATGGGTGAGTCAAGAAACAGCCATATGCTGTTATTGAAATCCAGGCCTCTGAGGAGAGATGCCTGAAACCAATGCAATGGATCCGATAGGTGCCTAGGGGCCTGTTCATTCCTTTTTACCTCTGGGGACATCAGTCTTCCGGTCTGAGAGCAGGTAGGTGCTCAGATGGGCCCAGATTGCCCCTGTTTGTCCTGAGAAGATACAAATATTGGGATGGCTTCAGGGAATTTGGAGGTTTATCGTATTAGTAGGGTTGTGGCCATTGGAGTGGGCCCAAACAATTCCCTTGTAGAGGACAAGCACAGTCGTCAGGTTTGGCTCCAGGGGCCTGAGCAAGTAGGGTGTGTAGGCCAGGGCTGTTTGGACAGTTGTCTGAAAACACAAACTCGGCTTATGTTTCGGGTCATAGGTATGGCAGGAGTGATCTACAGACCATGAGGAGAACCTGTCGGGATATGAAAAAAGGGCGAGTGTGAGGCTCTTGCTCAAGTTTTTGTCTCTGGATATCGTGTCACTCATGGTCGTGAATTTTCTGGGTGACTTCATGGGAAATGGACGAGTCTTATTCTCTGGGGGTTTGGACCAGTCCAAAGAGTTTGGGGTCATTCTGTGGGATGGAAGAAGTCCTTGCTCTGTTGTTGATTTGTTTTATTTTGTTTTTCAACCTCAGGTGTCCCACCAAATGAGGGATTCCAGAGTAGAACCCTGGGGAGGAGCGACTGGACAACCAGAAATCTGGTTAAAAATTGGGGCCTAGGGTCACGTCAAGCCCATTATGACATGTAATGGTCCAGCCACTGAGAGGACGTACTAGAGGACAGGACTCAATCTGAGGGTCATAATGCGTGTTTATGCCCTTGTCGCACTCAAGAATGGGCGGGGCCTCAGGGTGAATGCTGGTTTCTCCTACACTGAACGTTTGACAACATGCCAACCACAAGGATTCTTGCCATGGGTAAGGAAGAGTTCTGATTTCTGCATCACAATCTCCCGTGGGCAGTGATTGGAGATAAGGTCTAGGTTCTGAAGCCTGAAAACTGAGGTACGGAAGAGATGATGACCTAAGGCCATGGCGGGTCTGATGTTCTCAGTGTGCGGTAAGCTGTCTGGGTGTTGGTCACGAGGTCCGGGCTCAGGTTGTCAGACAGTGCATTAGTGCCCAGGTTAGACTATATATTTTGGGTGCATTCGAGTGCCATGTTGGTTCTTATCTGAAGAACTCTTCAGGATATGAAGAATGAGTGAGTCTGAGGCGCGTGCTCTGGCTTTTGTCTCTGGATTTTGTATCAGCGATGGACGTGGAATGTTGCAAAGGCCTCATGGGACATGGACGAATCTTGCTCTCTTTGGACTTGGCCCGATCCCAATTGTTTTTCGTCAATCTGTGGGATGGGAGGACTCCTTTCAGGTTTGTTACCTCAGGTGTCCCACCAAAAGAGGAATTCCAAAGCAGAGCCCTGGGGAAGAGTGAAGGGACAACCCGAACTATGGTTAAAAATTGGGGCCTAGGGGCATGGCAAGCCCTATATGCTGTCTATCCATCCAGCCACTGAGAGGCCTTACCTGGGGACTGGGCTCATTCTGAGGGTCACAATGTGTGTTTGTGACCTATGTGGCCAGCAAGCATGGGCGGGGACTCATGGGCCACACTGGTTTCAAGTACACTGAACCTTGGACAACATGCCAACCACAAGGTTTCTTGCCATGAGGAAAGAGTTCTTATTTCTGCATCATTTTCAAACCCGGGCCGTGACTGGAGATAAGGACTAGGTTCTGAAGCCTGAAAACCGAGGTTGAGAAGAGATGACGACCTAAGGCCAAGGCGGGTCCGATGTGCTAAGTGTGCGGCCAGCTGTCTGGGTGGGGCCAGGAGGTCCAGGCTCAGGCTGTGTCAGAAAGGGCATTAGTGCCCAGGACAGCCTATATATTTGGGGTACAGCCGAATGGCGTGCAGGTTGATCCTCATTTGGGATTTCTGGGTAGCCCCAGAGGGCAATGTTTTTTTCTGGAGGGCAGGCAGAGTGCTGCATTGTAGTTCTGGATTGCCAAACTGGAGGGCTTGTGGGACAGTAGTCTGAGGACGGAAGTCTGAGAAGCCAAGCTATGCCTAGGTTTCTGGGTGAGGATATGGCAGGAACAATCTACAGACCTGAATCGAGATCTCGTGCTTCTGAATTCAGGGCAAGGATCAGATGATCGCTCAGGTTGGACATTCTGTCCCTGATGGCCCCTTCTTGAAGAGGGGGGTGGATCACAAGGCCATGGCGGTTTTCCCACGATGGGAGTTGTGAGAAGCTCCCAACTGCAAAGATTCTTCTGCAGGACAATTGAGACCTGTTGGTTGGCTCCAGGACAATGATTCCGAAAAGGGTTCTAAGGATGGATGGCTGGGTAGCCCACCTCGCATTCCAATTGTCTGCAAGCAACAAGAAGGTTATATCTGCTGGATCTGGGGGAGCAATCGAGTATTCTGAATTGAAATGGACTCTCCCGTGGATGTGTCCTAATTTGATTTTGTGTCCTTGGAGACCTTGGAATGAAGCGGTGGCACTGGGGCCCTGAAGGTTTCTCCTAAAGAGAGGCTTTCACATAGCTCCATCGTGCAAGGTTCCCATGTGTAGATGAGATTTGTTCTGATGGGTGAGTCAAGAAACAGCCATATGCTGGTACTGAAATCCAGGCCTCTGAGGAGAGATGCCTGGAAACCAAGGAATGGATGCGATTAGGGCCTAGGGGCCTGTTAGTTCCTTTTTACCTCTGGGGATATCAGTCTACAAGTCTGAGTGCAGGTAGGATCTCAGATGGGCTCAGATTGGTCCTGTTTGTCCTGGGAAGCCACCACTATTGGGATGGCCTCAGGGACTGTGGAGGTTTATCCTCTTTGTAGGGTTGTGGCCATTAGAATGGGCACATACAATTCCCTTAGAGAGGGCAAGCACAGTCGTCAGGTTTGGCTCCAGGGGCCTCAGATTGTAGGGTGTGTATGCCAGGGCTGTTTGGACAGTTGTCTGAAAAATCATACTCGGCTTATGTTTCGGGTCATAGGTATGGCAGGACTGACCTACAGACCATGAGGAGAACTCTTCGGGATATGAAAAAAGGGCGAGTGTGAGGCTCTTGCTCAAGTTTTTTCTCTGGATATCATGTCACTAATGGTCGTGAAATTTCTGGGTGACTTCATGGGAAATGGATGAGTCTTACTCCTGGGGGTTTGGCCCCGTCCAAAGAGTTTGGGGTCATTCTGTGGGATGGAAGAAGTCCGTGTTCTTTTGTTTTTGATTTGTTTTGTTCTGTTTTTCAAACTCAGGTGTCCCACCAAATGAGGGATTACAGAGTAGAGCCCTGGGGATGGGCGACTGGACAACCAGAAATCTGGTTAAAAATTGGGGCCTAGGGACATGTCAAGCCCATAATGACATCTAATGGGCCAGCCACTGAGAGGACGTTAGAGGACAGGACTCACGCTGAGGGTCACAATGCGTGTTTATGCCCTCGTCGCACTCAAGAATGGGCGGGGACTCAGGGTGAATGCTGGTTTCTCCTACACTGAACGTTGGACAACATGCCAACCACAAGGTTTCTTGCCATGGGTAACGAAGAGTTCTGATTTCTGCATCACAGTCACCCCTGGGCAGTGATTGCAGATAATGTCTCGGTTCTGAAGCCTGAAAACTGAGGTAGGGAAGAGATGATGACCTAAGGCCTTGTCGGGTCTGAAGTGCTCAGTGTGCGGTCAGCTGACTGGGTGTTAGTCATGAGGTCCGGGCTCAGGTTGTCAGACAGGACATTAGTGCCCAGGGTAGACTAATTATTTTGGTTGCATTAGAGAGCAGTGTCGGTTCTTATTTGAAGAACTCTTCAAGATATGAAGAATGAGTGAGTCAGATGTGCGTGCTCAAGCTTTTGTTTCTGCATTTTGTATCAGCGATGGCCGTGAAATGTTGGGGAGGCCTCATGGGCCATGGACGCTTCTTGCTCTCTGTGGATAGGCCCGATCCCAATTGTTTTTCGTCAATCTGTGGGATGGGAGGACTCCTTTCAGGTTTGTTACCTTTGGGGTCCCACCAAAACGGCATTCCAAAGCAGAGCCCTGGGGAAGAGTGAAGGGACAACCCGAACTATGGTTAAAAATTGGGTTCTAGGGGCAAGGCAAGCCCAATATGCTGTCTCTCCATCCAGTCACTGAGAGGACTTACCTGAGGACTGGGCTCAGACTGAGGGTCACAATATGTGTTTGCGACCAATGTGGCCCGCAAGAATGGGCGGGGCCTCATGGGTCACACTGGTTTCAAGTACACTGAACCTTGGAGTACATGCCAACCACAAGGTTTCTTGCCATGGGGAAAGAGTTCTAATTTCTGCATCATTTTCAATCCCGGGCCGTGATTGGAGATAAGGTCTAGGTTTTAAAGCCTGAAAACCGAGGTTGAGTAGAGATGACAACCTTAGGCATTGACAGGTCTGATGTGCTCAGTGTGCGGCCAGCTGTCTGGGTGGGGCCAGGAGGTCCATGCTCAGGGTGTGTCAGAAAGGGCTTTAGTCCCCAGGTCACCCTATATATTTGGGGTAGAGCCAAATGGCGTGCAGGTTAATGCTATTTGGGTTTTCTGGGTAGCCCAAGGGGCAATGTTTTTCTTCTGGAGGGCAGGCAGAGTGCTGCATTGTAGTTCTGGATTGCCAAACTGGAGGACTCTTGGCCAGTAGTCTGAGGACGGAAGTAAGAGAACCCAAGCTAGGCCTAGGTTTCGGGGTGAGGATATGGCAGGCACAATCTACAGACCTGAATAGAGATCTCGAGCATCTGAAGTCAGGGCGAGGATCAGACGATCTCTCAGGTTCGACATACTGTCCCTGATGACCCCTTTTTGAAGGGGGGAGTGGATCACGAGGCCATGGGGGTTTTCCTACGATGGGAGTTGTGAGAAGCTCCCTACTGCAAAGATTCTTCTGCAGGACAATTGAGACCTGTTGGATGGCTCCAGAGCAACGATTCCGTGCAGAGTTCTAAGGATGGATGGCTGAGTATACCACCTCATATTCCAATTGTCTCCAAGCAACAAGACAGGTTAGATCTGCTGGATCTGGGGGTGCAACCGAGGAGGCTGAGTTGAAATGGACTCTCCCGTGGATGTGTCCTAATATGATTTTGTGTCTATGGAGACCTTGGAATGAAGCGGTGGCACTGGGGCCCTGAAGGGTTCTCCTAAAGAGAGGCTTTCACACAGCTCCATCGTGCAAGTTTCCCATGTGTAGATGAGATTTGTTCTGATGGGTGAGTCAAGAAACAGCCATATGCTGGAACTGAAATCCAGGCCTCTGAGGAGATGCCTGGAAACCAAAGCAATGTATCCGATAGGAGCCTAAGGGCCTGTTTGTTCCTTTTTACTACTGGGGACATCAGTCTACGGGTCTGAGTGCCGGTAGGTGCACAGATGGGCCCAATTGCCCCTGTTTGTCCTAGGAAGCCACAAATATTGGGATGGCCTCAGGGTTTTTGGAAGTTTATCCTATTAGTAGGATTGTGGCCATTGGAATGGGCACATACAATTCCCTTGGAGAGGGCAAGCCAAAGTCGTCAGGTTTGGCTCCAGGGGCCTGAGCCTGTAGGGTGTGTAGGCCAGGGCTGTTTGGACAGTTGTCTGAAAACACAAACTCGGCTTATGTTTCGTGTCATAGGTATGGCAGGACTGATCTACACACCATGAGGAGAACTCTTCGGTATATGAAAAAAGGGAGAGTTGAGGCTCTTGCTCAAGTCTTTGTCTGTGAATATCGTGTCACACATGGTCGTGATATTTCCGGGTGACTTCATGGGAAATGGATGAGTCTTACTCTCTGGGGTTTTGGCCCTGTCCAAAGAGTTTGGGGTTAATCTTTGGGATGGAAGAAGTCCGTTGTTCTGTTGTTGTTGATTTGTTTAGTTTTGTTTTTCAACCTCAGGCATCCCACCAAATTGTGGATTCAAGAGTAGAGCCCTGGGGAGGGGCAACTCTGACAACCAAAAATATGGTTAAAAATTGGGGCCTAGGGACATGTCAAGCCCATTATGACATCTAATGGTCCAGCCACTGAGAGGACGTACTAGAGGTCAGGACTCACGCTGAGGGTCACAATGCGTGTTTATGCCCTCGTCGCTCTCAAGACTGGCCGGGCCTAAGGGTGAATGCTGGTTTCTCCTACACTGAACGTTGGACAACATGCCAACCACAAGGTTTCTTGCCATGGGTAACGAAGAGTTCTGATTTCTGCATCATAGTCACCCCTGGGCAGTGATTGGAGATAAGGTCTAGGTTCTGAAGCCTGAAAACTGAGGTAGGGAAGAGATGAAGATCTAAGGCCATGGCGGGTCTAATGTGCTCAGTGTTCGGTCAGCTGTCTGGGTGTTGGTCACGAGGTCCGGGCTCAGGTTGTAGACTGTGTATTAGTGCCCAGGTTAGACTATATATTTTGGGGTCATTCGAGTGCGGCGTAAGTTCTTATCTGAGGAAGTATTCAGGATTTGAAGAATGCGCGAGTCTGAGGCGCGTGCTCAGGCTTTTGTCTCTGGATTTTTTATCAGCGATGGCCGTGGAATGTTGGGGAGGCCTCATGGGACATGGACGAATCTTGCTCTCTGTGGATTTGGCCCGAGCCAATTGCTTTTCGTCAATCTGTGGGATGGGAGGACTCCTTTCAGGTTTGTTACCTCAGGTGTCCCATCAAAAGAGGTTTTCCAAAGCAGAGCCCTGGGGAAGAGTGAAGGGACAACCCCAACTACGGTAAAAAATTGGGGCCTAGGGGCATGGCAAGCCCAATATGTTGTCTCTCCATCCAGCCACTGAGAGGCCTTACCTGAGGACTGGGCTCAGGCTGAGGGTCACAATGTGTGTTTGTGACCAATATGGCCCGCAAGCATGGATGGGGTCTTATGGGCCACACTGGTTTCAACTACACTGATTCTTGGACAACATGCCAACTACAAGGTTTCTTGCCATGGGGAAAGAGTTCTGATTTCTGCATCATTTTCAAACCCGGGCCGTGATTGGAGATAAGGTCTAGGTTCTGAAGCCTGAAAACCGATGTTGAGAAGAGATGACGTCCTAAGGCCATGGCGGGTCCGATGTGCTCAGTGTGCGGCCAGCTGTCTGGGTGGGGACAGGAGATACAGGCTCAGGCTGCGTCAGAAATGGCATTAGTGCCCAGGTCAGCCTATATATTTGGGGTACTGCCGAATGGCGTGCAGGTTGATCCTCATTTGGGGTTTCTGGGTAGCCCCAGAGGGCAATGTTTTTCTTCTGGAGGGCAGGCAAAGTGCTGCATTGTAGTTCTGAATTGCCAAATTCGAGGTCTTGTGGGCCAGTAGTCTGAGGACGGAAGTCTGAGAAGCCAAGCTAGGCCTAGGTTTGTGGGTGAGGATATGGCAGGCACAATCTACAGTCCTGAATCTAGATCTCGTGCATCTGAAGTCAGGGCGAGTATCAGACCATCGCTCAGGTTGGACATTCTGTCCCTGAGGGCCCCTTCTTGAAGGGGGTGTTCTCGAGGCCATGGGGGTTTTCCGATGATGGGAGTTGTGAGAAGGTCCCAATTGCAAAGATTCTTCTGCAGGACAATTGATACCTGGTGGTTGGCTCCAGGACAACGTTCCCATTCAGGGTTCTAAGGATGGATGGCCGGGTACCACACCTCGCATTCCAAATGTCTCCAAGCAACAAGACAGGTCCGATCTCCTGGATCTGGGGGAGCAACCGAGGAGGCTGAGTTGAAATGGACTCTACCGTGGATGTGACCTAATATGATTTTGTGTCTATGGAGACCTTGGAATGAAGCGGTGGCACTGGGGCCCTGAAGGGTTCTCCTAAATAGAGTCTTTCACACAGCTCCATCGTGCAAGTTTCCCATGTGTAGATGAGATTTGTTCTGATGGTGAGTCAAGAAACAGCCATATGCTGTTATTGAAATCCAGGCCTCTGAGGAGAGATGCCTCGAAACCAAAGCAATGGATCCGATAGGTGCCTAGGGGCCTGTTCGTTCCTTATTACCTCTAGGGATATCAGTCTACGGGTCTGAGTGCAGGCAGGTGCTCAGATGGGCACAGATTGTCCCTGTTTGTCCAGGGAAGCCACCACTATTGGGATGGCATCAGGAATTTTGGCGGTTTATCCTCTAAGTAGGGTTGTGGCCATTGGAATGGGCACATGCAATTCGTGTCACTCATGATCGTGAAATTTCCGGGTGACTTCATAGGAAATGGACGAGTCTTACTCTCTGGGGTTTGGCCCCGTCCAAGGAGTATGGGGTCACTCTGTGGGATGGAAGAAGTCCGTTTTTTTTTTTGTTGTTGTTGTTGATTTGATTTGTTTTGTTTTTCAACCTCAGGTGTTCTACCAAATGAGGGATACCAGAGTACAGCTCTGGGGAGTTGTGACTGGACAACCAGAAATCTGGTTAAAAATTGGGGCCTAGGGACATGTCAAGCCCATTAGGAAATCTAATGGTCCAGCCACTGAGAGGACGTACTAGAGGACAGGACTCACGCTGAGGGTCACAATGCGTGTTTATGCCCTCGTTGCACTAAAGAATGGGCGTGTCCTCAGGGTGAATGCTGGTTTCTCCTACCCTGAACGTAGGACAACATGGCAACCACAAGGTTTCTTGCCTTGGGTAAGCAGGAGTTCTGATTTCTGCATCACAGTCACCCCTGGGCAGTGATTGGAGATAAGGTCTAGGTTCTGAAGCCTGAAAACTGAGGTAGGGCAGAGATGATGACCTAAGGCCATGGCGGGTCTGATGTGCTCAGTGTGCAGTCAGCTGTCTGGGTGTTGCTGAGGAGGTCCTGGCTCAGGTTGTGTCAGACAGTGCATTACTGCCCAGGTTAGACTATATAATTTTGGTACATTCGAGTGCCGTGTAGGTTTATTCTCATTTAATGTCCCCGGGCAGCTCATTAGGCAATATATTTTTTCTAGAGGACAGGCAGAGTGCTGCAATGATAGTCCGGAATTGCCAAACTTGTAGGCTTCGGGGCCAGGAGTGTGAGAATGGAAGTCTGAGAACACAAGCTAGACTTGGGTTTCAGGCCGAGGGCACGGCATGTACCCCCTGAAGATCTGAAGCAATATGTCATGCTTCTGAAGTCAGAGCGAGGATCAGACGTTGGTTCAGCTTGGATTTTCTGTTCATGACGGCCCCTTCATGAAGGGAGCGGATTCTCGAGCGTGGAGGTTTTCACACGTTGGGAGTGTTGGGATGCCCCCTCCAAGGATTCCTTCTGCGTGAAAATTGAGACCTGTTGGACAGCTCCAGGACATCCCATATGGATGAGTCCAGACCAACGTTCGAGGATGGATGCCTGGGAAGCCCACCTCGCATTCCAATTGTCTCCTAGGGACAAGACAGTTTAGATCTGATGGCTCTGCGGGAGCAACCGGGGTGGCTGAGTTGAAATGAACTTTCCTGAGGATGGGTCTAATGTATGTTTGTGTCCACTAGGGCCTTGGAGTGGGGCGGTGGCACCGGTACCCTGAAGTATTCTCCTCAGCTTTTGACATAGCTCCCATGCACATGTTTCCTTGTGGAGAGGAGTTTGGGTATGATGGGTGCCTCAGGAAAACCCCAATGCTGGTATTGGAAACCAGGGTTTTGAGGAGACATGCCTGTAAACCAAAGCTATGAATCCGATTTTGGCCTGGGGTCCCGTCTGTTTCAATCTTCTTCTCTGGGGACATCCATTAAGGGTATGAGAGGAGGTAGATGCTCAGCTGGTGTCAGACTGAACTTTTTTGTCCCGGGCGACCTATACTATTGGGATGGCCTCAGGGACTTTGGAGGGTTCTCCTAATTTGTACGATTTTGGACAATGGAATGGGCAGAATTACCATGAATTCGGTAGGCACAGACCTATTGTGTGGCTCCACGGTCCCCAGCCTGGATGGTGTGTGGCCCAGGACTTTGAGGACAGAAGTCTGAAAACACAAACTCAGCTTATGTTTGGGGACGTAGGTATGGCAGGCCCGATCTACAAACCATGAGAAGACATCATCAGGATATGAAGAAAGTGCGAGTCTGAGGCGCTTGCACACTTTTTTCTCTGGATTTTGTTTCAGCAATGGCCGTGGAATGTCGAGGAGGCCTCATGGGCCATGGACGAATCTTGCTCTCTGTGGACTTTGCCCGATCCCAATTGTTTTTCGTCAACCTGTTGGATGGAGGACTCCTTTCAGGGTTGTTACATCAGGTGTCCCATCAAAATAGGAATACCAAAGCAGAGCCCTGGGGAAGAGTGAAGGGACAACCCGAACTATGGTTAAAAATTGGGGCCTAGGGGCATGGCAAGCCCAATATGCTGTCTCTTCATCCAGCGACTGAAGGCCTTACCTGAGGACTGGGCTCAGGCTGAAGGTCACAATGTGTGTTTGTGACCAATGTGGCCCCAAAGCATGGGCGGGGCCTCATGGGCCACACTGGTTTCAAGTACACTGAACCTTGGACAACATGCCAACAACAAGGTTTCTTGCCATGGGGAAAGAGTTCTTATTTCTGCATCATTATCAAACCCGGGCCGTGATTGGAGATAAGGTCTTGAGTGCGACGAGGGAATAAACACGCATTGTGACCTTGAGCGTGAGTCCTGTCCTTTAGTACGTCCTCTCAGTGGCTTGACCATTAGATGTCATAATGGGCTTGACATGTCCCTAGGCCCCAATTTTTAACCAGATTTCTGGTTGTCCAGTCGCCCCTCCCCATGGCTCTATTCTGGAATCCCTCATTTGAGGGACACCTGAGGTTGAAAAACAAAACAAAACAAATCAACAACAACAGAACAAAGGACTTCTTCCATCCCACAGAATGACCCCAAACTCTATGGACGGGGCCAAACCCCCAGAGAGTAATACTCGTCCATTTCCCATGAAGTCACCCGGAAATTTCACGACCATGCGTGACACGATATCCAGAGACAAAAACTTGAGCAAGAGCCTCACCCTCGCCCTTTTTTCATATCCCAAAGAGTTCTCCTCATGGTCTGTAGATCAGTCCTGCCATACCTATGACCCGAAATATAAGCCGAGTTTGTGTTTTCAGACAACTGTCCAAACAGCCCTGGCCTAAACAGCATACAGGCTTAGGCCCCTGGAGCAAAGCTGAGGACTGTACTTGCCCTCTCCAAGGGAATTCTGTGTGCCCATTCCAATGGCCACAACGCTACTAATAATCGTTGTCCTGGTGCCAATCAACATGTCTCAATTGTCCTGCAGAAGAATCATTGCAGTTGGGAGCTTCTCACAACCCCCATCGTGGGAAAAACCCCATGGCCTCGTGATCCATCACCCCTTCAAGAAGGGGGCATCAGGGACAGAAGGTCCAACATGAGCTAACGTCTGATCCTCGCCCTGACTTCAGAAGCACGAGATCTGGATTCAGGTCTGTAGATTGTGCCTGCCATATCCTCACCCAGAAACCTAGGCATAGCTTGGGTTCTGAGACTTCCGTCCTCAGACTACTGGCCCACAAGCCCTCCACTTTGGCAATCCAGAACTACAATGCAGCACTCTGCCTGCCCTCCAGAAGAAAAACAGTGCCCTCTGGGGCTACCCAGAAACCCCCTTGAGGATCAACCTGCACGGCATTCGGCTGTACCCCAAATCTATAGGCTGACCTGGGCACTAATGCCCTTTCTGACACAGCCTGAGCCTGGACCTCCTGTCCCCACCCAGACAGCTGGCCTCACACTGAGCCATCGGACCCGCCATGGCCTTAGGTCGTCATCTCTTCTCAATCTCGGTTTTCAGGCTTCAGAACCTAGACCTTATCTCCAATCACGGCCCCGGTTTTGAAAATGATGCAGAAATAAGAACTCTTTCCCCATGGCAAGAAACCTTGTGGTTGGCATGTTGTCTAAGGCTCAGTGTTGTTGAAACCAGTGTGGTCCATGAGGCCCTGACCCTGCTTGCCGGCCACATTGGTCACAAACACACATTGTGACCTACAACCTGAGCCCAGTCTTCAGGTAAGGCCTCTCAGTGGCTGTATCTAGAGACTGTATAATGTGCTCTCCATGCCCCTAGGCCCCAATTTTTTACCGTTGTTGGGGTTGTCCCTTCACTCTTCCCCAGGTCTATGCTACCGAATTCCTCTTTTGGTGGGACACCTGAGGTAACAAACCTCAAAGGAGTCCTCCCATCCCACAGATTGTCGAAAAACAATTCGGATCGGGCCAAATCCACAGAGAGCAAGATTCTTCCATGGCCCATGAGGCCTCCCCAACATTCCACGCTCATCGCAGATACAAAATCCAGAGAAAAAATCCTGAGCACGTGCCTCAGACACGCTCATTTTTCATATCCTGAAGAGTTCTTCAGATAAGAACCTACACGGCACTCGAATGCATCCAAAATGTATAGTCTAACTTGGACACTAATGCACTGTCTCAAAACCTGAGCCTGATATTGTGGGCAACTCCCAAACAGCTGACCGCACACTGAGCTCATGAGACCCGACAAGGCATTAGGTCATCATCTCTTCCCTACCTCAGATTTCAGGCTTCAGAACCTAGACCTTATCTCCAATCACAGGCCAGAAGTGACTGTGATGCAGAAATCAGTACTCTTCCTTACCCATGGCAAGAAACCTTGTGGTTGGCATGTTGTCCAACGTTCAGTGTAGGAGAAAGCAGCATTCACCCTGAGGCCCCGCCCATTCTTCAGTGCGACGAGGGAATAAACACGCATTGTGACCCTCAGCGTGAGTCCTGTCCTCTAGTACGTCCTCTCAGTGGCTGGACCATTAGATGTCATAATGGGCTTGACATGTCCCTAGGCCCCAATTTTTAACCAGATTTCTGGTTGACCAGGCGCCCCTCCCCAGGGCTCTACTCTGGAATACCTCATTTGGTGGGACACCTGAGGTTGATAAACAAAACAAAACAAATCAACAACAACAGAACAACGGACTTCTTCCATCCCACAGAATGACCCCAAACTCTTTGGACGGGGCCAAACCCCCAGAGAGTAAGACTCGTGATTTCCCATGAAGTCACCAGGAAATTTCACGACCATGAGTGACATGATATCCAGAGAGAAAAACTTGAGCAAGAGCCTCACACTCGCCCTTTTTTCATATCCCGATGAATTCTCCTCATGGTATGTAGATCAGTCCTGCCATACCTAAGACACGAAACATAAGCCGAGTTTGTGTTTTCAGACAACTGTCCGAAGAGCCCTGGCCTACACACCCTACAGGCTCAGGGCCCTGGAGCCAAATCTGAAGACTGTGCTTGCCCTCTCCAAGGGAATTGTATATGCCCATTCCAATGGCCACAACCCTACTAAGAGTATAATCCTCCAAAGTCCCTGAGGCCATCCCAATATTTGTGTCTTCCCAGGACAAACAGGGGCAATCTGGGCCCATCTGAGCACATACCTCCTCTCAGACCGTAGACTGATGTCCCCAGAGGTAAAAAGGAGCGAACAGGTCCCTAGGCACCTATCGGATCCATTGGTTTGGCTTCCAGGCATCTCTCCTCAGAGGCCTGGATTTCAATAACAGCATAGAGCTGTTTCTTGACTCACCCATCAGAACAAATCTCATATACACATGGGAAACTTGCACGATGGAGCTGTGTGAAAGCCTCTCTTTAGGAGAACCCTTCAGGGCCCCAGTGCCACCGCTTCATTCCAAGGTCTCCTTAGACACAAAATCATATTAGGACACATCCACGGGTGAGTCCATTTCAAATCAGCCTCCTCATTTGCTCCCCCAGATCCAGCAGATCTAACATGTCTTGTTGCTTGGAGACAATTGGAATGCGAGGTGGACTACCCAGCCATCCATCATTAGAACCCTGCTCAGAATCGTTGTTCAAGAGCCAACCAACAGGTGTCAATTGTCCTGCAGAAGAATCTTTGCAGTTGGGAGCTTCTCACAACTCCCATCGTGGGAAAACCGCCATGGCCTCGCGATCCACCCCCCCCTTCAAGAAGGGGCCATCAGGGACAGAATGTCCAACCTGAGCGATCGTCTGATTCTCGCCCTGACTTCAGAATCATGAGATCTCGATTCAGGTCTGTAGATTGTGCCTGCCATATCCTCTTTCAGAAACCTAGGCATAGCTTGGGGTCTCAGACTTCTGTCCTCAGACTACTGAACCATAAACCCTCCAGTTTGGCAATCCAGAACTACAATGCAGCACTCTGCATGCCCTCCAGAAGAAAATCATTGCCCTCTGAGGATACCCAGAAACCCCAAATGAGGATCAAACTTAACGACATTCAGCTGTACCCCAAATATATAGGCTGACCTGTGCACTAATGCACTTACTGACAAAGCATGACCCTGGACCTCCTGGCCCCACCCAGACAGCTGACCGCACACTGAGCACATCGGACCTCTCATGGCCTTAGGTCGTCCTCTGTTCTCAACCTCAGTTTTCAGGCTTCAGAACCAAGACCTTATCTCCAATCACGGCCCGGGTTTGAAAATGATGCAGAAATCAGAACTCTTTCCCCATGGCAAGAAACCTTGTGGTTGGCATGTTGTCCAAGGTTTAGTGTCGTTGAAACCAGTGTGGCCCATGAGGCCCCGCCCATGCTTGCGGGCCACATTGGTCACAAACACACATTGTGACCCTCAGCCTGAGCCCAGTCCTCAGGTAAGGTCTTTCAGGGGCTGGATGGAGAGACAGCATATTGGTCTTGCCATGCCCCTAGACCCCAATTATTAACCGTAGTTCAGGTTGTGTCTTCGCTCTTCCCCAGGGCTCTGGTTTGGAATTCCTCTTTCGGTGGGACACCTGAGGTAACAAACCTGAAAGGAGTCCTCCCTTCCCTCAGATTGACGAAAAACCATTGGGATCGTGCCAATTGCACAGAGAGCAAGATTCCTCCATGGCCCATGAGGCCTCCCCAACATTCCACGGCCATCGCTGATACAAAATCCAGAGACAAAAGACTGAGCACGCACCTCAGACTCCCTCATTTTTCATATCCTGAAGAGTTCTTCATATAAGAACCTACACGGCACTCGAATGCACACAAAATATTTAGTCTAACCTGGGCACTAATGCACCGTCTGAGAACCTGAGCCCGGAGCTTGTGACCAACACCCAGACAGCTGACCGTACACTGAGCACATCAGACCCGCCATGGCCTTAGGTCATCATCTCTTCCCTACCTCAGTTTTCAGGCTTCAGAACCTAGACCTTATCTCCAATCACTGCCCAGGGGTGACTGTGATGCAGAAATCAGAACTCTTCCTTACCCATGACAAGAAACCTTGTGGTTGGCATGTTGTCCAACGTTAAGTGTAGGAGAAACCAGCATTCACCCTGAGGCCCCGCCCATTCTTGAGTGCGACGAGGGCATAAACACGCATTGTGACCCTCAGCGTGAGTCCTGTCCTCTAGTTCGTCCTCTCAGTGGCTGGACCATTAGATGTCATAATGGGCTTGACATGTCCCTAGGCCCCAATTTTTAACCAGATTTCTTGTTGACCAGTCGCCCCTCCCAGGGCTCTACTCTGGAATCCCTCATTTGGTGGAACACGTGAGGTTGAAAAACAAAACAAAACAAATCAACAACAACAGAACAATGGACTTCTTCCATCCCACAGAATGACCCCAAACTCTTTGGATGGGGCCAAACCCCCAGAGAGTAAGACTCGTTCATTTCCCATGAAGTCACCCGAAATTTCACGTCCATGAGTGACAGGATATCCAGGGAAAAAAACTTGAGCAAGAGCCTCACACTCGCCCTTTTTTCATATCCCGAAGAGTTCTCCTCATGGTCTGTAGATCAGTCCTGCCATACCTATGACCCGAAAAATAAGACGAGTTTGTCTTTTCAGACAACTGTCCAACACCCCTGGCTTACACACGCTACAGGATCAGGGCACTGGAGCCAAACCTGACGACTGTGCTTGCCCTCTCCATGGGAATTGTATGTGCCCATTCCAATGGCCACAACACTACTAAGCGATAAACCTCCAAAGTCCCTGAGGACATCCCAATATTTGTGGCCTTGCTCTGACTTCAGATGCAGGAGATCTTGATTCAGGTCTCGAGATTGTGCCTGCCATAACCTCACCCAGAAACCTAGGCCTAGCTTGTTTTCTCAGAAATCCGTCCTCAGAAGACTGGCACAGAAGCCCTCCAGTTTGGCAATCCAGAACTACAATGCAGCTATCTGCCTGCCCTCCAGAAGAAAAAAATTGCCCACTGGGGTTACCCAGAAACCCCCAATGAGGATCAACATGCACGGCATTCAGCTGTACCCCAAATATATAGGCTAACCTGGGCACTAATGCCCTTTCTGACACAGCCTGATCCAGGACCTCCTGGCCCCACCCAGACAGCTGGCCGCACACTGAGCACATCCGACCCGCCATGGCCTTAGGTCGTCATCTCTTCTCAACCTCGGTTTTCAGGCTTCATAAGCTAGACCATATCTCCAATCACTGCCCGGGTTTGAAAATGATTCAGAAATGAGAACTCTTTTCCCATGGCAAGAAACATTGTGAGTGGCTTATTGTCCAAGGTTCAGTGTAGTTGAAACCAGTGTGGCCCATGAGGCCCCGCCCATGTTTGCGGACCACATTGGTCACAAACACACATTGTGACTCTCAGCCTGAGCCCAATCCTCAGTTAAGGCCTCTCAGTGGCTGGATGGAGAGACAGCATATTGGGCTTGCCATGCCCCTAGGACCCAATTTTTAAACATAGTTCTGGTTGTCCCTTCACTCTTCCCCATGACTCTGCCTTGGAATTCCTCTTTTGGTGGGACACCTGAGGTAACAAACCTGAAAGGAGTCCTCCCATCCCACAGATTGACGAAAAACAATTGGGATCGGGCCAAATCCAGAGAGAGCAAGATTCGTCCATGGCCCATGAGGCCTCCCCAACATTCCACGGCCATCGGTGATACAAAATCCAGAGACAAAAGCCTGAGCACGCACCTCTGACTCACTCATTCTTCATATCTTGAAGAGTTCTTCAAATAAGAACCTACACTGCTCTCTAATGCACCCAAAATATTTAGTCTACCCTGGGCACTAATGGCCTGTCTGACAACCTGAGCCTGGACCTCGTGACTAACACCCAGTCAGCTGACCGCACACTGAGCACTTCAGACCCGCCATGGCCTTAGGTCATCATCTCTTCCCTACCTCAGTTTTCAGGCTTCAAAACCTAGACCTTTTCTCCAATCACTGCCCAGGCGTGACTGTGATGCAGAAATCAGAACTCTTCCTTACCCATGGCAAGAAACCTTGTGGTTGGCATGTTGTCCAACGTTCAGTGTAGGGGAAACCAGCATTCAGCCTGAGGCCCCGCCCATTCTTGAGTACGACGAGGGCATAAACACGCATCGTGACCCTCAGCGTGAGTCCTGTCCTCTAGTACGTCCTCTCAGGGGCTGGACAATTAGATGTCATAATGGGCTTGACATGTCCCTAGGCCCCAATTTTTAACCAGATTTCTGGTTGTCCTGTCGCCCCGCCCAGGGCTCTACTCTGGAATCCCTCATTTGGTGGGACACCAGAGGTTGAAAAACAAAACAAAACAAATCAACAACAAAAGAGCAACGGACTTCTTCCATCCCGCAGAATGACCCCAAACTCTTTGGACGGGGCCAAACCCCCAGAGAGTAAGACTCATCCATTTCCCATGAAGTAACCCGGAAATTTCACGACCATGAGTGACACTATATCCAGAGACAGAAACTTGAGCAGAGCCTCACACTCGCCCTTTTTTCATATCCCGAAGAGTTCTCCTCATGGTCTGTAGATCAGTCCTGCCATACATATGACCCGAAACATAAGCCGAGTTTGTGTTTTCAGACAACTGTCCAAACAGCCCTGACCTACACACCCTAAAGGCTCAGGTATCTGGAGCCCAACCTGACTACTGTTTTTGCCCTCTCCAAGGGAATTGTGTGTGCCCATTCCAATGGCCACAACCATACAAATAGGATAAACCTCCAACTTCCTTGAGGCCATCCTAATATTCGTGGCTTCCCATGACAAACAGGGCATCTGGGCCCATCTGAGTACCTACTGGCACTCAGAACCGTAGACTGATGTCCCCTCAGGTAAAAAGGAACGAACAGGCCCCTAGGCACCAATCCGATCCATTGCTTTGGTTTCCAGCATCTCTCCCCAGAGGCCTGGGTTTCAGTAACAGCATATGGCTGTTTCTTGACTCACCCATCAGAACAAATCTCATCTACACATGGGAAACTTGCACGATGGAGCTGTGTGAAAGCCTCTCTTTTGGAGAACCCTTCAGTGCCCCAGTGCCACCGCTATATACCAAGATCTCCATAGACACAAAATCATATAAGGTCACATCCACGGGAGAGTCCATTTCAACTCAGCCTCCTCGGTTGCTCCCCCAGAACCAGCAGATCTGACCTGTCTTGATGCTTGGAAACAATTGGAATGTGAGGTAGGCTACCCAACCATCCATCCTTAGAACCCTGCTCGGAATCGTTGTCCTGGAGCCTACCCACAGGTCTCAATTGTCCTGCAGAAGAATCTTTGCAGTTGGGAGGTTCTCACAACTCCCATCGTGGGAAAACACCCATGGCCTCGTGATCCACCCCACCTTCAAGTGGGGCCTCAGGAACAGAATGTCCAAACTGAGCGTTCGTCTGATCCTCGCCCTGACTTCAGACGCACGACAACTCGATTCAGGTCTGTAGATTGTGTCTCCCATGTCCTCACCCAGAATTCTAGGACTAGCTTGGGTTCTCAGACTTCCGTCCTCAGACTACTGAGCCACAAAACCTCCAGTTTGGCAATCCAGGACTACAATGCAGCACTCTGCCTGCCCTCCAGAAGAAAAACATTGCCCTCTGGGGCTACCCAGAAACCCCCAATAAGTATCTACCTGCACGGCATTCGGATGTACCCCAAAAATATAGGCTGACCTGGGCACAAATGCCTTTTCTGAAACAGCCTGAGACTGGACCTCCTGGCCCCACCCAGACAGCTGACCACACACTGAGCACATCGGACCCCTCATGGCCTTAGGTCGTCCTCTGTTCTCAACATCAGTTTTCAGGCTTCAGAACCAAGACCTTATCTCCAATCACGGCCCGGGTTTGAAAATGATGCAGAAATCAGAACTCTTTCCCCATGGCAAGAAACCTTGTGGTTGGCATGTTGTCCAAGGTTCAGTGTCGTTGAAACCAGTGTGGCCCATGAGGCCCTGCCCATGCTTGCGGGCCACATTGGTCACAAACACACATTGTGACCCTCAGCCTGAGCCCAGTCCTCAGGTAAGGTCTTTCAGGGGCTGGATGGAGAGACAGCATATTGGTCTTGCCATGCCCCTAGACCCCAATTATTAACCGTAGTTCAGGTTGTGTCTTCGCTCTTCCCCAGGGCTCTGCTTTGGAATTCCTCTTTCGGTGGGACACCTGAGGTAACAAACCTGAAAGGAGTCCTCCCTTCCCTCAGATTGACGAAAAACCATTGGGATCGTGCCAATTCCACAGAGAGCAAGATGCGTCCATGGCCCATTGGGCCTCCCCAACATTCCACGGCCATCGCTGATACAAAATCCAGAGACAAAAGACTGAGCACGCACCTCAGACTCACTCATTTTTCATATCCTGAAGAGTTCTTCATATAAGAACCTACACGGCACTCGAATGCACACAAAATATTTAGTCTAACCTGGGCACTAATGCACCGTCTGAGAACCTGAGCCCGGAGCTTGTGACCAACACCCAGACAGCTGACCGTACACTGAGCACATCAGACCCGCCATGGCCTTAGGTCATCATCTCTTCCCTACCTCAGTTTTCAGGCTTCAGAACCTAGACCTTATCTCCAATCACTGCCCAGGGGTGACTGTGATGCAGAAATCAGAACTCTTCCTTACCCATGACAAGAAACCTTGTGGTTGGCATGTTGTCCAACATTCAGTGTAGGAGAAACCAGCATTCACCCTGAGGCCCCGCCCATTCTTGAGTGCGACGAGGGCATAAACACGCATTGTGACCCTCAGCGTGAGTCCTGTCCTCTAGTACGTCCTCTCAGTGGCTGGACCATTAGATGTCATAATGGGCTTGACATGTCCCTAGGCCCCAATTTTTAACCAGATTTCTGGTTGTCCAGTCGCCCCTCCCCAGGGCTCTATTCTGGAATCCATCATTTGGTGGGACACCTGAGGTTGAAAAACAGAACAAAACTAATCAAAAACAACAGAACAGGGGACTTCTTCCATCCCACAGAATGACCCCAAACTCTTTGGACGGGGCCAAACCCCCAGAGCGTAAGACTCGTCCATTTCCCATGAAGTCACCCGGAAATTTCACGACCATGTGTGACACGATATTCACAGACAAAGACTTGAGCAAGAGACTCACACTCGCCCTTTTTTCATATCCGAAAGAGTTCTCCTCATGGTTTGTAGATCAGTCCTGCCATACCTATGACCCGAAACATAAGCCGAGCTAGTGTTTTCAGACAACTGTCCACAGCCCATGCATACAAACCCAACAGGCTCAGGCCCCTGGAGCCAAACCTTACGACTGTGTTTGCCCTCTCCAAGGGAATTGAATGTCCCCACACCAATGGCCACAACCCTACTAATATGATAAACCTCCAACGTTCCTGAGGCCTTCCCAATATTTGTGGCTTCCCAGGACAAACAGGGGCAATCTGGGCCCATCTGAGCACCTACCTGCACTCAGACCTGTAGACTGATGTCCCCAGAGGTAAAAAGGAACGATCAGTCCCATAGGCACCTATCGGATCTATTGCTTTGGTTTCCAGGCATCTCTCCTTAGCGATCCTTAGAACCCTTAGAACCCTGCTCTTGCATCTTTCCTTATGGGACATCCTTGAGCCATCCAACAGGTGTCGACTGTCCCACAGGAGTCCTTGTTCATGACCACCTCACAACTCATATCATGGAAAGCTTCCAAGGTCACATCATGCCCCCAATCTTTATGAAGTCGGAACATGGAAAGAAACTGAAACCTGAGCCAAAGCTGATCTTCGCCTTGACTTCAGATGCACGAGATCTTGATTACTCTTCAGAGTGCACCTACTGTGCCCTCACCCCAAAACCTTAGCATAGCTAGTGTTCTCAGACTTCCGTCCTCACTCTCCTGGACCACACGCCCTCCATTTTGGGATTTCCGATGACACAGTGCTGCACTCTTCCTGCCCTCTAGAAGAAAAACGTTGCCCTATGGGTCTACCCAGAAACCGCAAATGAGGATAAACCTGCATGCCACGCAACTGTACACCAATTATATAGTCTAGCCTGTGCACTAATGCCCTGTCTGACACAACCTGAGGCCTGAATTCCCAACCGACACCCAGACAGCTTTCCGTACACTGAGAACATCTGAACCGCCATGGCCTTAGGTTGCCATCTCTTTCCAACCTGGTTTTCAGGCTACAGAAACCTAGACCTTATCTCTACTCATTTCCCATGGGTGAACGTGATGCAGAAATCATAACTCCTCCTTCCCTCACGCCAGAATCTTGTGGTTGGCATCTTATCCAAAGTTAAGTGTAGGAACCCTGTAGGGCCTACAGGAGTAGTAGTAGGGCCCCTGAGGGTAGTGTAGGGTCCCTGAGACCCTGCCCATGCTTAAGAGCTGCGGTGGGCACAAACACACATTGGGACCCTCAGTTTGAAACCTGTCCTCATGTAAAGCCTCTCAGTGGCTGGACCATGAGCCCACATATGGGGCCTGCCATGCCCCAAGTCACCCAATCTTAACCAGAGGTAGAGACATCTAGTCACCCCTACTCAGGGCTCTGCTCTGGAATCCCTCTTTGGTGGGACATTTGAGGTAAGTAAACACAGAAAGGATTCCTCCCACCCACAGAATGACCCCAATCACTTGGGATCAGGCCATCCCCAGAGAGAAAGACTCCTCCATGGCCCAAGAGGCCAGCCTGACATTCCACGGCCACTATTGACACAAAATCCAGAGACATAAGCCTCACCCTTAGGTCATAGCCCAAAAAATTCTCCTCATAGTCTGTAGGTCGGGCCTGCCATACCTACGTCACCAAACCGTGTTTTCAGACTTCTATCCTGACATCCCTGTCCCACACACCCTCCAGGCTGAGGCCCCTGGAGCAACACCTCAGGACTGTGCCTGCCCTCTCCAAGGAAATTCTTCCCATTCCATTGGCCACAACCCTACAGATTAGGAGAAACCTCCAAAGTCCCAGAGGCAATTCCAATAGTGTAGGCCGCCCAGTACAAAGAGGGGTGATCGGTCACAAGCTGAGCAACGACCTCAACTCACCCGTAGACAGATATCCCAAGAGAAAGGTATTAAACTGCACAGGCCCCTAGAACGTAATTGGTTCCATTGCTTTTGTTTCTAAGCATCTCTCCTCTGACGCCTGTTTTCCAATACCAGCATATGGGGGATTCCAGAGATACCAATCAGAACAAATCTTGTCTCCACATGGGAAACTTATCCTTTGGAGCTCTGTAAAAACCTCCAGTTAGGAGAAAGCTTCAGGTAACCGGAGCCACCGCCCTATTCCAAGGTCTCCATGGACACAAACCCGCATTATGACCATTCGGCAGGAGAGTACATTTCAACTCAGCCCCGTTGATTACTCCCCCAGAGCCAGAATATCAAACCTGCCTTGTCGCTAGGAGACAACTTGAATGCAAAGCAGACTCTCTAGGCATCCATCGTTGGAATCCTGCTCTGGCGCCGTTCCATATGGGATGTCCTGGGAGCCTTCCAACAGGTCTTGACTGTCCTGCAGAAGGAATACTTGCAGATTGGAGCATCTCACAACTCCTATCGTGGTAATACCTACATGGCCTCATGAGATGCTCCCCTTTATAAAGGGGCCATCATGGACAGAAACTCCAACCTGTGCCAACTTCTGATCCATTGCTTTGGTTTCTATGTATCTCTCCTCAGAGGCCTGGTTTCCAATATCAGAATATGGGGGTTTCCTAAGGAAACAATCAGAACAGATCTCATCTCCACATGAGAAACTTGCTCTTTGGAGCTGTGTCAATACCTCAGGTTAGGAGGATCCTTCAGGGTGCTGGCACCATGGCCCAATTCCAAGGTCTCCAAGGACACAAACTTACATTATGATCCATCCTCAGGAGAGTCCATTTCAAATCAGCGCCCTTGGCTGCTCACCCAGAGCCAGCAGATCAAACCTGCCTTGTCACAAGGAGACAGTTGGAATGCGAGGTGGGCTGCCCAGGCATCCATCCTTAGAACCCTGCTCTGGAGAATATCTTTATGGGACGTCTTGAATCCAACCAACCTGTCTTGACTGTCTCGCAGAATGAATCCTTGTGGTTTGAAGCATCACACAATCCCACTGTGAGAAAACCTCCATTTCCTCATGATGCCCCACACCTTCATAAATGGGCCATCATGGACAGAAACTCCATCCTAAGCCAAAGTCTGATCTGCGCCCTGAATTCAGAAGCACGAGATCTCGATTCAGCACTTGAGAGTGTGCCTGCTGTGCCCTCGCCCCGAAACCTAAGCCTAAATTGTGTTGTCACACTTCCGTCTTCACAATCCTGGCCACACCCCTCCAGTTTGGCAATTCTGGAGACCCAATGCAGCACTCTGCCTGCCCTCCAGAAGAAAAATGTTGCCCTATAGGGCTAACCAGAAATGCCAAATGAGTAACAACCTGCATGGCACTCGACCATACCCCAATTATAAAATATAGCCTGTGCACTAAAGCCCTGTCTGACAAAGCCTGAAGGCAGACCTCCAGTCCAACACCCAGACAGCTGGCCGTACACTGAGCATATCAAACCCACAATGGCTTTCGGCCATCATCGCTACCCAACCTCAGTTTTCACCTTCAGAACCTTGACCTTATCTCCACTCAGTGCTCAGGAGTGAAAGTGATACAAGAATCAGAACTTCTCCTTCGCCATGGCAAGAAACCTTGTGGTTGGCATGTGGTCCAACGTTCATTGTAGGAGAAAGCACCATGGACTATGAGGCCCCACCTATCCTTGAGGGCTACAGTTTGCACAAACACACATTTTGACCCTCAGCGTGAGCCTTATCCTCATGTAAAGCCTCTTAGTGACTGGAACAACAGCCCACATATGGGGCTTGCCAAGCCCCTAGTCCGCCAATCTCAACCAGAGTTAGGGATGTCTAGTCACCCCTACTCAGGGCACTGCTCTGGAATCCCACTTTGGTGGGACACCTGAGGTAAAATAAAAAAAATACAGAAAGGACTCTTCCCATCCACAGAATTATCCCAACCACTTGGAATCAGGCCAAATCACCAGAGAAAGACTTGTCCATGGCCCTTGAGGACACCCCGACATTCCACGGCCACCGTAGGCATAAAATCCAGAGACAAAAGCCTGAGCAAACGCCACATACTCGCCCTTTGTTCATAGCCCGGAAAATTCTCACGGTCTGTAGATCGAGCCTTCATACATACATCCCCAAACCTAAGCTGAGTTTGTGTTTTCATACTTCTGTCCCCACAGTCCTGGCCCACACACCATCCAAGCTGGGGCCCCTGGAGCCACACCTGAGGACTGTGGCTTCCTTCTCCAGGGGAATTCTGCCATTTCCATTGGCCACAACCCTATAGATTAGGAGAAACCTCCAAACTCCCCAAGGCCATCCCAATAGTGTTGGCTGCCCAGGACAAACAGGGATGACCTTTCACAAGTTAGGAAACTACCTCCACTCAGGCCCAGAGACAGATATCCCCATAGAATAAGATTGAACTGGACAGGCACTTAGGCCCTAATCAGATCCATTGCTTTTGTTTCCAGGCATCTCTCCTCAGAGGCCTGTTTACCAATACCAGCATATGGGGGATTACTGAGGCACTCATAGAAAAATCTCGTCTCCACATAGGAAATGTACTCTTTGGAGCTCTATAAAATCCTCTGTTTAGGAGAATCTTTCAGGGCCCCGGATCAAGCGCCCCATTCCAAGGTCTCCATGGACTTAAACCCACATTATGATCTATCCTCGGTAGAGTCCATGTCAACTCATCCCCCTTGGTTTCTCCCCCAGGGCCTGCAGATCAAACCTGCCTTGTTGCTAGGAGACAACTAGAATGGGAGGCGGGCTGCCCAGGCATCCATCCTTAGAACCCTACTCTGGAGTCGTTCCATATGGGACATCCTAGAGCCATCCAACAGGTCTCAAGTGTCCCACAGAAGGAATCTTTGCAGTCTGGTGCATCTCACAACTCCCATTGTGGGAAAATCTTCATGGCCTCTTGAGATGCTCCACTTTATAAAGGGGCCATCATGGACAGAAACTCCAACCTGAGCAAACGTCTGATATTCGCCCTGGCTGCAGGTGCATGAGATCTTGATTCAGGTCTGCAGAGTGTGCCTTCTGTGCCCTCACCCCAAAAATTAAGCCTAGCTTGTGTTCTCAGACTACCGTCCTCACACCCCTGGCCCAAAAGCCCTACAGTTTGGCAATACTGGGGCCACAATGCAGCACTCTGCCTGCCCTCCAGAAGAAAACGTTGCCTTATGGAGCTACCTAGAAACCCGAATGAGGATCAACTGAAAGCCACTCGACTGCACCCCAAATATACAGTCTACCCTGTCTAATGCTCTGTCTAACACAGCATGAGCCCACACCTCCAGACCTACGCTCAACAGCTAGCCAAACAATGAGCTCATTGTACCCATCAGGTCCTTAGGTCTTCATCTCTTCCCAACCTCGGTTTTCGGGTTTTAGAACCTAGACCTAAATTCCAATCACTGTCCAGGGGTGAACGTGATGCAGAAATCACAACTCTTCCTTCGCCATAGCCGGAAACCTTGTGGTTGGCATATTCTCCAACGTTCAGTGTAGGAGAATCCAGCGTGGCCCATGAGGCCCTTCCCATGCTTGAGGGCCTTGTTGGGCACAAATAGGCATTGTGACCCTCAGCATGAGCCCTGTCCTCAAGGAAGACCTCTCAGTGTCTGAATCAAGAGCCCACATATTGGACTTGCCATGCCCCTAATCCCCCAAACTTAAACAGAGGTGGGGTTATCCAGTTGTCTTTACCAAGGACTCTGCTCGGGAATCCCTCTTTTATTGGCACACATGAGGTACATAAAATAAAATAAAAAAAACAGAAAGGACACCTCCCATCCCACAGAATGTACCCAAACTCTTGGGATTGGGTCCAATCCTCAGAGAAGGAAAGCCGTCCACAACCCATGAGGCCACGCCAGCATTCGACCCACATTGTTGTCCCAAATCCAGAGACAAAACCTGAGCAAGCACCTCAAACTCACCCTTTTTCATATCCCGAAGTGTTATCACGGTCTGTAGATTGGGCGTGCCATACCTATGTCCCCAATCCTAAGCGGAATTTGTGTTTTCAGACTTCTGTCCCCACAGGCCTGACCTACACACCCTCAAGGCTGGGCCGCTAGAGCCAAACTCAGAACTGTGCCTGCCCTCTCCAGGGGATTTCTGCCCATTCCATTGGCCACAACCCTATAGATTAGGAGAAACTCCAAAATCCCGAGGCCATTCCCAATATTATACGCTGCCCAGGACAAACAGGGGCGATCTGACACAAGCCGAGCAACTACCTCCCCTCAGATCCATAGTCACGTATCCCCAGGAAAGAGATTGAACCGGACAGGCACCTAGGCCCTAATCATATCCATTGCTTTTGTTTCCAGGCATCTCTCCTCAGAGGCCTGGTTTCCAATACCAGCATATGGGAGATTCCTTAGGCACTCATCAAAACAATTCTCTTCTCTACATAGGAAACGTACTCTTTAGAGCTCCATCAAAACCTCCTGTTATGAACATCCCTCAAGGCCCCGGATGAAGCACCCCATTCCAAGGTCTCCATGGACACAAATGCACAAAATGACCCATCCTCAACTCACCCATTTCAACACACCTGCCTCGGTTACTCCCCTAGATCCAGCAGATCGAACTTGCCTTGGCGCTATGAGACACCTGGAATGGGAGGCAGGCTGCCCAGGCATCCATCCTTAGAACCCTGCTCTGAATAACTTCCTTATGGGATGTCCTGGAGCCATCCAGCAGGTCTCGACTGTCCCACGGAAGGAATCATTGCGGTTTGGAGCATCTCACAATTCCCATCGTGGGAAAACCTCCATGGCCTCGTGACACCCACCCCTTCATGAAGGGGCCGTCATGGACAGAAACTCCAACCTGAGCCAACGTCTGATCCTAGCTCTGTCTTCAGGTACACGGGATCTCGAAACATCTCTGCAGAGGGTTCCTGCCGTCCCCTCACCCCGAAATCTAAGTCTGGCTTGTGTTCTCAGAATTTTTTCCTCACACTCCTGGCCCACAAGCCTTCCAGTTTGGGAATTCTGGAGCCACTATATGGCACTGTGTCTTCCTTCCAGAAGAAAAACGTTGACCTCTGGGGATACCCAGTACCCACAAATGAGTACCAACCTGCACGAAACTCGACTGCACCCCAATGATACAATCTAGCCTGGGCACTAATTCCCTGTCTGCCACAGCCTGAGCCTGCACCTCCCAACCCACACTCAACAGCTGGCCGAACACTGAGCACATCAGTCACACCATGGCCTTAGGTCTTCATCTCTTCCCAACCTCAGTTTTCAGGCTTCAGAACCTAGACCTTAAATCCAATCACAGTCCAGGAGTGAAAGTGTTGCAGAAATTAGAACTCCTTCTTCCCCATGGCCAGAAAACTTGTGGTTGCCATATTGTGCAACGTTCAGTGTAGGAGAAACCAGCATGGTACATTAGGCCACGCCCTGACTTGAGGGGCTCCTTGGGCACAAAAACACATTGTGAAACTCAATGTGAGCCCTATGCTCAAGGAAGGCCTCTCAGTGTCTGGACCAAGAGCCCACATATGGGGCTTGCCTTGTTCTTAGGTCCCAATGTTAACCAGAGTTCTGGTTGTCCAGTCGCCCCTCCCCAGGACTCTGCTGTGGAATCCCTCTTTTGGTGGTCCACCTGAGGTAAAAAAAAAAAAAAAAAAAACAGAAAGGCCTCCTCCCTTCCCACAGAATGACCCCAAACTCTTGGGATTGGGTCAAATCCCCAGAAAGGGAGCCTCATCGATGGCCCATGAGGACACCCGGAAATCCCATGGCAATCGGTGACAACTATCTAGAAAAAAATAAGCATGAGCAAGCACCTCACTTTCGCCCTTTGTTCATATCCCGAAGAGTTCTCCTCAAAGTCTATATATCGGGCCGGCCATAACTACAGACCCAAACCTAAGTGGAGTTTGTGTTTTCAAACTTTTGTCCTAATAGCCCTGGACCACACACGCTCCACACTTGGGTCCCTGGAGCCACACCTCAGGACTGTGCTTCCCTTTCAAGAGAATTCTTCCCATTCCATTGGCCACAACCTTGCAAATTAGGAAAAACCTCCAAAGTTACCGAGGCCATCCCAATAGTGTACGCCGCCCAGGACAAACAGGTGTGATCCCAAACCAGCTGAGCAACTACCTCCACTCAGACAAAAGATGTCCCCAGAGAAGAATATTGAACCGGACAGGCCCCTAGGCCCTAATCAGATCCATTGCTTTGGTTTCCAGGCATCTCGCCTCAGAGGCCTCATTTCCAATACCAGCAAATGGTGGTTTCCTGAGGCACCAATAAGAACAAATCTCGTCTCCCCATGGAAAACTTGCTCATTGAAGCTTTGTTATAACCTCTGGTTAGGAGAATCCTTCAGGGCCCTGGTGCCACTGCCCCATAACAAGGTCTCAATGGACTCAAACCAATATTAAGACCATCCTCAGGAAAGTCCATTAAACTCATTTAAGACCATCCTCAGGAAAGTCCATTCCAACTCAGCCCCCTCTGATGCTACCCCAAGCCAGCAGATCAAACGTTTCTTGTTGCTAGGAGACAATTGGAATTGAGGCTGTCTGCCCAGGCATCCATACTTAGAACCCTGCTCTCGAAAAATACCTTAGGAGACGTCCTGGAGCCATCCAACAAATCTTAATTGTCCCACAGAAGGAATCCTTGCGGTTTGGAGCATCTCACATCTCTAATAGAGGGAAAACCCCCATGGCCTCATAATGCCCACCCCTTCATGAAGGGGCCAACATGGACAGAAACTCCAACCTGAGCCAAAGTCTGATCCTCGACCTGACTTCAGACTCATGAGATCTCAATTCAGCTCTGCAGAGTGTGACTGCCATGTCCATTCCCCGAAACCTAAGCCTAGCTTGTGTTCTCAGACTTCCGTCCTCACTCTCCTGGCCCACAAGCCCTCAGTTTGGGAATTCCGAAGCCACAATGCAGCACTCTGCCTGCCATCCAGAAGAAAAACTTTGCCCTATGCTGCTAATAAGAAACCCCAAATGATTATCTAATGCATGCCACTCGACTGTAAAGCAATTATACAGCCTACCCTGAATACGAATGCCCTGTCTGGCACAGCCTGAGACAAGACATCCCAAACGACACCTAGACAGCTGGCTCCAACCTGGACACAAGGGACCCGCTATGGCTGTAGTTCGTCATCTGTTCCCAACCTCGGTTTTCAGGCTTCAGAACCTAGACCTTATCTCCAATCACTGCCCAGGGGTGAACGTGATGCAGAAATTAGAATTCCTCCTTCCCCATGGCCAGAAACCTTGTGGTTGGCATGTTGTCCAACGTTCAATGTGGGAAAACCTGCATTGTCGGAAAGGCCACGCCAGTGCTTGAGTGCCGCCTAGGGCACAGACATACATTGTGACCTGTAGCGTGAGTCCCGTATTAAAGTAACGCCTCTCAGTGGCTGGACCAAGATCCTGCATATGGGGCTTGTCATATCGATATGCCCCCTGGCTTAACCAGAGAGCGAGTATTCCAGTTGTCAGTACCCACTGCTATGCTCCAGAATCCCTCTACTGGGGGGACACATGAAGCAGAAAAGAGGACTCTTCCCTTCCCACAGAATGAACCCAAACTCTTGGGGGCTGGACAAACTACCAGAGAGGGAGACTTCTACGACCCATGAGGCAACTCCTACATTAAACGGCCATTGTGGACAAAATATCCAGAGACAAAAGACTGAGCGACTGCCTCCCTCTCATCCTTCTTTCATATCCAGAGGATCTCCCCTCACGGACTGTAGATCAGGCCTGCCATAACCTCGGCCCCAAACCTGAGCTGAGTTTGGGTTTTTGGATGTCTGTCTGCACAGCCGTGGCCCACACCGCCTCCAGGCTGGGGTCTCTGGAGCCACACCACAGAACTGTGCCTGCTCTCTCCTAAGAAACTGCCCGTTCCATTGGCCACAACTCTACAAATTAGTAGAAACCTCAAGGTCCCCAAGGATATCCCACGACCGCAAGCCGCACTGGACAAACAGGGGCATTATGACACCAGCTGAGCAACTACTACCTCCATGCAGACACACAGACTGATATCCGCAGAGACAGAAGATTGAACCAGACAGGCCCCTAGGCCCTATTATGAACTCTTGCTTTGGTGTCCAGGTATCACTCCTCAGAGGCCTGGGTTCGAAGACCAGCATACGGGGCTATCCTGAGGCACCAGACAGAAAACCTCTCATCTCCGCATGGAAAGCTTCCTTGTTGGAGTTGTGTCAAACCCTTCGGGTTGGAGAATCCTGCAGAGTCCCTTAGCTACTGCCACATTCCAAGGTCTCCATGGCCACCAACCCACATTATGACTCATCCTCAGGAAAGTCCATTTAAACTCAGCCTTCTGGGTAGCTCACCCAAGAGCCCGCAGATTGAGGGTGCCTTGTCTTGACCAGGCAATGGGAAGGTGAGTTGGCGTTTCACGGCATCCATGCTTAGGCCCCTGCTCTCGAGTCTTTCTGTATGGGGCATCCTGGAACCATCCAATAGTACTTGAATGTCCTGAAGAAGGAAACTTTGAAGTTTGGAGCAGCTCACAACTCCCAGCGTAGGTAAACCTCCCTGGCCTCATGACGCCCCCACCCCCTTCAGGAAGGGGCCGTCATGGACACAAACTCCAGCTTGAGGCAACATCTGATACTCGCCCTGACCTCAGATGCAGGAGATCGCGATTCAGCCTCTGCACAGTGGGCCCAAACCTCGTGCTACCTTGTGTTTTCAGACTTCCTTCCTCACACTCCTGGCAAACATGTCCTCAAGACTTGGAATTCTGGAACCAAAATGCAGCCCTATGCTGGCCCTCCAGAGGAAAAACGTTGCTCTATGGGGATCTCCATAAACCCCAAATGAGGTTCAACCTGCTCGGTTCTCGACCTCACCCCAGTTGGATTGTTCGGGTTGTCCATTTATCCCTCCCCAGAGCTCTGCTTTGGAATCCCTCTTTTGGTGGGACACCTGAGGTAACAAAACTAAAAGGACTCCTCCCTTCCTTCAGATTGACCCCAAACAATTGGGATTGGACCAAATTCACAGAGAGGAAGTCTCGTCCATGGCCCATGAGGCCTCCCCGAGATTCCACAGCCATCGTTGACAACAAATCCAGAGACAAAAGTCTGAGCAAGCGCCTCACACTCGCTCTTTTGTCGTATCCCGAAGAGTTCTCCTCACGGTCTGTAGATCGGGCCTGCCATACCTACTTACCAAACTAAGCCGAGTTTGTGTTTTCAGACTTCTGTCCCCACATTCCTGGACCACAGACCCTTCAGGCTGGGGCCCCTGGAGCCACACATCAGGACTGTGCCTGTCCATACCACGGGAATTCTGCCCATTCCATTGTCCACAATCGTACAAATTAGGAAAAACCTCCAGAGTCCCCAAGGACATCCCAATAATGTAGGCCGCCCAGGACAAACAAGGGTCATCTGAAACCAGCTGAGCATCTACCTCTACTCAGCGTAGATGGATGTCCCCAGAGAAGAAGATTGAATCAGACAGGCCCCTAGGCCTGAATCAGATTCATTGCTTTCGGTTACAGGAATCTCTCCTCAGAGGCCTGGTTTCCAATATTAGCATATGGGGATTTCATGAGGCAGCAATCAGAACAAATCTCTTCTCCACATGGGAAAATTATCCTTTGAAGATGTCTCAAAACCTCCAGTTAGGAGAATCCTTCAGGGCCTGTGTGCCACTGCCCCATTACAAGGTCTCCATAGACACAAAAACACATTAGGACCCATCCACAGGAGAGTCCATTTCAACTCAGCGTATTCGGTTGCTCCGCGAGATCCAGCAGATCTAACTTGTCTTGTTGCTAGGAGACAATTGGAATGTGAGGTGGCCTACCCCGCCATCTATCCTTAAAACCTTGCTCGGAATCGTTGGCCTGGAGCCAACCAACAGGTCTCAATTGTCCTGCAGAAGAATTTTTGCAGTTGGGATCTTCTCAGAACTCCCATCGAGAGAGAACCACCATGGCCACATGATCCCCCCTCCTTCATAAAGGGGCCATCAGGGACATAAGGTCCAACCTGAACGATCGTCTGATCCTCACCCTGACTTCAGATGCACGAGATCTCGGTTCAGGTCTGTAGATTGTGCCTGCCATGTCCTCACCCATAAACCTAAGCATTGCTTGTGTCCTCAGACTTCTGTACACAGACTACTGGCTCACTAGCCCTCCAGTTTGGCAATCCAGAACTACAATTCTGCACTCTACCTGCCCTGCAGAAGAAATACATTGCCCTCTGGGGCTACCTAGTAACCCCAAATGAAGAAGAACCTTCACGACACTTGGCTATACCCAAAATATATAGGATGACCTAGTCAATAATGCCCTTTCTGACACAGCCTGAGCCTGGACCTCCTAGGCCCACCCAGACAGCTGACTACAAACTGAGAACTTCAGACCCCCCATGGCCTTAGGTCATTATCCCTTCCCAACCTCAGTTTTCAGGCTTCAGAACCTAGACCTTATCTCCAATCACTGCCCATGTTTGAAAATGATGCAGAAATCAGAACTCCTTTCCGATGGCAGGAAAACTTGTGGTTGGCTTGTTGTCCAACGTTCAGTGTAGTGGAAACCAGTGTGTCCTTTGAGATCCCGCCATTGCTCGCGGTCGAGATAGGTAGCAAACACACATTGTGACCCTCAGCCTTAGCCCAGTCCTCAGGTAAGGCCTCTCAGTGGCTGGATGAAGAGACAGCATATTGGGCTTGCCATGCCCCTAGGCCCCAATATTTAACCATAGTTCGTGTTGTCCCTTCACTCTTCCCCAGGGCTCTGCTTTGGAATTCCGCTTTTGGTGGGACACCTGATGTAACAACCCTGAAAGGAGTCCTCCATCCAACAGATGGACGAAAAAAAATTGGGATCGGGCCAAATCCACAGAGAGCAAGATTCGTCCATGGCCCATGAGGCTTCCTCGACATTCCACGGCCATAGCTGATACAAAATCCAGAGACAAAAGCCTAAGCAAGCGCCTCAGACTCGCACTATCTTCATATCTTGAAGATGTCTTCTCATGGTTTGTAGTTCAGGCCTGCCATACCTACGTCCCCAAACATAAGCTGAGTTTGTGTTTATAGACTTCTGTCCTCAAAGTCCTGGGCCACATACCCTCCAGGCTGGGGACCCTGGAGCCACACATATGGACTGTGCCTACCCAATCCATGGGAATTCTGCCCATTCCATTGTTCTAAATCGTACAAATTAGGAGAACCCTCCAAAGTCCCTGAGGCCATCCCAATAGTATAGGTCGCCCCGGACAAAAAAGGTCAGTCTGACACCAGTTGAGCATCTAACTCCACTCATACCCTAGAAGGATGTCCCCAGAGAAGAAGATTGAACCAGACAGGACCCTAGGCCAAAATCGGATCCATTGCTTTGGTTTACAGGCATGTCTCCTCAAAACCCTGGATTCCAATACCAGCATTGGGGTTTTCCTGAGGCACCCATCAGAACAAAGCTCATCTCCACAAGGAAACTTTTGCATGGGAGCTATGTCAAAAGCTTAGGAGAATACTTCATGTTCCCGGTGCCACCGCCCCATTTAAAGGCCCTCATGGACACAAACACACATTAGACCCATCCTCAGGAAAGTCCATTTCAACTCAGCCACCCCGGTTGCTCCCGCAGAGCCATCAGTTCTAAACTGTCTTGTCGCTAGGAGACAATTGGAATGCTAGGCGGGCTTGCCAGGCATCCATCCTCGAACGTTGGTCTGGACTCATCCATATGGGATGTCCTGGAGCTGTCCAACAGGTCTCAATTATCCCGCAGAAGGAATCCTAGGAAGGGGCATCCCACCACTCCCAACGTGGGAAAACCTCCACGGCCTCGAGATTTGGCTCCCTTTATGAAGGGGCCGTCATGAACAGAAAATCCAAGCTGAGCCAACGTCTGATCCTCGCTGTGACTTCAGATGCATGAGATATTGCTTCAGATCTTCAGGGGATACATGTCGTGCCCTCGCCCTGAAACCCAAGTCTAGCTGTCCCTAGGACCCAAATTTAACAAGATTTCTGGTTGTCAAATCGCCCCTCCCCAGGGCTCTACTCTGGAATCCCTCATTTGGTGGGACAACTGAGTTTGAAAAACAAAACAAAACAAAACAACAACAACAAAAAACGGACTTCTTCCGTCCCACAGAATGAACCCAAACTCTTTGGATTGGGCCAAACCCCCAGGGAGTAAGACTCGTCCATTTCCCATGAAGTCACCCGGAAATTTCATGACCATGAATGCCATGATATCCAGAGGTAAATACTTGAGCAAGAGCCTCACACTCGCCCTTTTTTCATATCCCGAAGAGTTCTCCTCATGGTCTGTAGATCAGTCCTGCCATACCTATGACCCGAAACATAAGCCGAGTTTGTGTTTTCAGACAAATGTCCAAACAGCCCTGGCCTACACAGCCTACAGGCTTAGGCCCCTGGAGCCAAGCTGAGGTCTGTACTTGCCCTCTCCAAGGGAATTGTGTGTGCCCATTCCAATGGCCACAATGCTACTAATAGGATAAATCTCCAATGTCCCTGAGGCCATCGCAATAGTGGTGGCTTCCAAGGACAAACAGGAGCAATCTGAGCCCATCTGAGAACCTACCTGCACTCAGACTTGTAGACTGATATCCCCAGAGGTAAAAAGCAACGAACAGGCCCCTGGGCCCTAATCGGATCCATTGCTTTGGTTTCCAGGCTTCTCTCCTCAGAGGCCTGGATTTCTGTACCAGCATATGGCTGTTTCTTGACTCACCCACCAGAACAAATCTCATCTACACATGGGAAACTTGCACGTGGGAGTGATGTCAAAGCCTCTGTTTAGGAGAAAACTTCATGGGCCCAGTGCCACCGCATCATTCCAAGGTATCCATAGACACAAAAACACATTAGGACCCATCCACACGAGAGTCCATTTAACTCAGTGTATTCGGTTTCTCCGCGAGATCCAGCAGATCTAACCTGTCTTGTTGCTAGGAGACAATTGGAATGCGAGGTGGGCTACCCAGCCATCCATCCTTAGAACACTGCTCGGAATCGTTAGCCTGGAGCCAACCAATAGGTCTCAATTGTCCTGCAGAAGAATCTTTGCAGTTGGGAGCTTCTCACAACTCCCATCGTGAGAAAACACCCATGGCCTCGTGATCCCCCGCCCCTTCATGAAGAGGCCCTCAGGGACATAAGGTCCAACCTGAGCAATCGTCTGATCCTCACCATGACTTCAGATGCACGAGATCTCGGTTCAGATCTGTAGATTGTGCCTGCCATGTCCTCACCCAGAAACCTATGCCTAGCTTGTGTCCTCAGACTTCCATTCTCAGACTAATGGCCCACAAGCCCTCCAGTTTGGCAATCCAGAATTATAATGCAGCACTCTGCCTGCCCTCCAAAAGAAAAACATTGCATTCTGGGGCTACCCAGAAACCCCAAATGAAGATCAACCTGCACGCCACTTGGCTGTACCCAAAATATATAGGCTGACCTGGGCAATAATGCCCTTTCTGACAAAGGCTGAGCCTGGACCTCCTGGCCCCACCCATAAAGCTGGCCGCTCACTGAGCACATTGGACCAGCCATTGCCTTAGGTCGTTATCTCTTCCCAGCCTCGGTTTTCAGGATTTAGAACCTCGACCTTATCTCCAATCACTGCCCATGTTTGAAAATGATGCAGAAATCAGAACTCATTCCCGATTAAACCACCATTGGATCGGCCCCCTCAATCCAGTTACAGAGAGCAAAGAT